>NW_027271830.1:0-238800 GCF_040938485.1 Diadema antillarum
CATTCTTTTATCTTCTCCAATTCATGGGTCATTTGATTTTGTGTATTCTATTTCTTTCATCAAGATAGCAGTATCCACGTTAAATCTAAAGATTCGAACTAAACAGGCTCCTTAGCTTTTGGCTATTTTGACAATGACTTTCACTTTTATTTAATTATACGACAATGTCAAGCCATTTTGGAATCGTTCTCTTACGAGAAATTGCTAACGTTCTTCCAATTTCAATTTTCAATTCAAATGAATCTATTGGGAATTTTCTGCTTTGAACATATATTACATGATTATGAAATACAGTTATTTCTTTTCGTTTTCAAGACAAAAAAACATACAGTGTGTACATCCGAACATAACCGAGATCTACATGTACAGATTAAAGAAAAGAATAAGAGAACATGTCAATTGGGAACCACTCGGGATATAGTGAATAAAATGATCTGACTGAATTGATTATTGTGGCGCATGTATTGGGAGTGTGAATGCAGAATGGGCAAAACATGCATCATGTATATTTATCGAAAACAAAACAAAAGAAAAAAAAAACCCAGACTCATTCTGGCATCACATTGCGACCACAAAAATTGTATAGACACAATATAGGGTATGTACAGAGAATGAGGTGAGTGAGGTGAGTGCTGGTGCAAGTGGAAGAGCCCAGCAGGCGCGCCGTACTAGGTGCCTTTTACCATAAGAAAACTTTTACAGAGACATACACACCAACGAAAAACATACGCAGATAGGTTCACAAATACATTATACATAAATAAATATATATATATCTTATATATATATATATATATATATATATATATATATGTGTGTGTGTGTGTGTGTGTGTGTTTAAATCTATAAAATATTTTGTTCAGCTGATCATACTAAATATTCACAAACCCGTTTCCTTTTATGCTACTTCAGACGATCACAAGCTACTTATACAACAGCTGCACTCATCACTAACTTCATCGATAGATGGGATTGAGATGGTTCCCCGAGAGACTGATGCATCGGTCGAAAATATGTCTCACAAGTTGGGATTCAACAGTTATGGAATCAGCAGGAGGGAAAGTGACTTTTCTTTTTCAAAGTCTTGAAGTTTATATACTCCACGAATTATGATGTGGAATTCTTTCAAAGTGATGACTTATCATGATAAAGTTCGCACATATTTTGTGGCTGTAATATCAGCAATGCTCAAAATTTCCATTGATTTCCATTGCACCTTGGACAGCAAATTATCTCGAACAGAGGCGCATAAGAAGCTTTATACTTATAGGATTAGCAAATAACTTTGCTACCACTTGTTTCTTCTTCTCTCCAAATGTGCCTATATAGGACTACCCCCGGCTGTCCTAATTTGTTCTTTCGGTCGAATTTGCACTGTTTATCGAACACTTGAAATTCCCGAATGGAAGAACCATGCAAACACAGGTGGGAGCTCAAGAGGTTAGTTTTTCATTTTAAAGTGCTTCGGGATTCCTCTCGTTGATATTATACGTCATCTCTGCATGATGACCTGACCTATCCTTTTAGAAATAAAAACAAAATGCCCCCCCCCCACACACACACACATAGGGCCAACAAACACTATATCTATAATACACTTAAAACGGCCGTTGTTACCGCACCCTCAAAACTGACTTATCATGACTTATTTCTTAATAGACGTCGAATGCCTTGATACAAACCGCTGAAACTGCAATTCCCATGTCATCGCTGTAGTTCCCTTCTTTCTTCTCTTCATGAGATCCAGTCACTGGTAAATGCGACACGCGAGTATTTACGATATATTCCTTGCGTTATGATGGAAGCCTTCAGAGAAAGAAACTCAAAGTGACGTCATCTTTCTCCATTGACTTTGAGTTGCAACCATTTTGCTCCCTGCACACGTCCTTGTGGTGTCGGTAATGCGTTCCTTGCGTGCGCTCGGTGGCACATTAATCCTCTCTGCATGCATGGGATCGTACCCAGTTTACATAGTAGCTACACACTGACTCCAAGATTACGTCTATTCGATCGAGGTATTTATATGTGATTTATATTACTTTACATCTTCGGATCCTTGGTGAAAAATTTCCCAGTAGCTGCAAATTTAGAAAACATAAATGAAAAAAAAAAACGATTTCTGATCGAAATGTCTCGGTTATTCCTTCAAATTTGCTGACTGATATGCTGACAAATTTAAATGTGTGATAATTAAAACATTATTTACTATATTATACAACAGAACGCTAACAATAACATATGATAGGAAATGCGAATGTTTGACCTTGTCAGAATGATAAACAATTGTTTGCCTTGTTGTTGTTGTTTTGCAATGATTTTTGAACGTGTGTACTAACTCAGCGAGTATGAAGTGTTATGATCTTCACTGCCCTTTTGCTTTCCTATAGATACTATACATTGACGTATTGTTTGAAATGAAAAGAATCTTAAGCCAGGCACTGTAAATACTCACATGCATACATTACAAAAGAGATCATACTTATTATGTAATATCAAATATCATCGCGTTTTCTTTCAGGATAATACCACAACTTGCTTTAATGATGAGGTGGCGGTATCGAAAGGGGAACGTCAGACACAATAGTTTACGCACGGCGTGCTTTCTTGTACTCGCCGTTGTTTCCTTAAAAGCTGGCTACCTTCTGAAACAGTGTACAACGCTCTACTCAGCGCAGAACTCCAGACATGTTTCGCTTGCTGGTATCAAAAGACCACCGTCCATTAAAAGAGAGAGAGGATTGATATTGGAGAGAAGCGAAAGTCAAGGAAGGGAAAGCAGCAAGAGTTTTATCAGCGAATTAAGGGCCAAACCAATCTTGCCAATCGACGAGCCTCCGCATAGTTTCTCTAGTGATCGTCCGAAAGTCATTGCAGGATTGAGAAAGCGGTATCAAAGCAGCAGCCACAACCTGACAGTGGACAAAAAGAACCGAACTAAGTTAAAGTCAAAAAGGTTTGGCAACCAGAAACTACCTACAGCAAGAAATATTAGCATGTATGTTCATACTCGTCTCGTGAACGAGGCCGTAACAAAGGTCAGGAACATAAAATTACCCGAAACAAGTAATTTTAACGCGACGTATAGTTTCAGTGGTCATAACAATGATACAAACACAAGCAATCCCATGGGCGTTAAGAAAATGGTCTATATTGATAAAATGGGACACTCATTGGCAAATGAATCCCAACAGATTGCTTTCAACGCGAAGGGAAGTGATTTAGAATCTCAAAGCAAGGACCCCCTTCTAAAATGGTCGTCAAAGCAAAGGCTGCGCTGCTTACGAATCATAGCTATCTACACTCGATCTCTCGAGCCGTTCAACTATTGGCCCGAATATGCAGATCTCAAACAAATGTTTATTGATGCAGCAAACAGAAGAGGCCGTGACGAATCTTCCCCAGCTGCCCATGTTAGATGTCCACGCCACACATGTGACATAGACATCATTCCGACTGATGATGAACAAATTCTGACCGAAAGTGATGTTGTTGTCTTAAATGTTGCTCCCCTTTTGATCAAAGCAAAACTGGCCAACCTATCGCACCATCTCGTCAAGTTGCTGCCAAATAAAACGGATATTGTCTTTTACTCCATGGAAAGTCCTCCTGTCATTGAGTCTTGGGTTGTTAATCTTCAAGATACTGCGCATCATTATTCAATGACCTACCATTCATTGAGCGACATTGTTTTACCGTATGGAAGATATGTTCCGGGCCAACCTATGGAGCTGCCAGGGAAACCGGTCAACCACACCGAGAACAAGACTGCGCTGATATCATGGATGGCGAGTAATTGCGACAGAACTTTCTGGCCAAGATTGGAGTGGGTTACCCAATTACGAGAACATGTGCAGGTTGACGTCTACGGAAAGTGTGGAACAAAGAGTTGCTTGCCGATGTTCTCGGAGGAGTGTATGAGAAAAATGAGGTCTTACAAGTTCTACCTGGCACTGGAGAGCGCTCAGTGCGACGAGTACATCACGGAGAAGTTCTGGGTAAATAGCCTGATGAACGGCGTTGTGCCGGTTGTGTATGGCGGACGAACAGAGGCATACGAGCGTGTGGCGCCACCGAAGTCCTTCATTCACGTGGCGGACTTCTCTTCCCCCAAGGAACTTGCCGAATACCTGATAATGTTAGACAAAGATAACACTCTCTATGAGGAGTATTTCGCATGGCGCAGGGAGGGACACGTGGAGAATTTATATCCCAGATTGCAACCTTACGCTTTCTGTGAACTACTGCAACCAAATTTGCCAGGGCGAGTTCGACGTCGTGCAAAACGAGTGGGCGATATCGGATACTTCAAGGAGTGTCGCAGGGAACCTCAAGCTTTGTTAGCTAAAAAAGGAGATATGAATGGATGGTCTCCTTGGAGATGATAAAAGGATGCATTTCATACCATTTCAAGATCATTGTTTTGATTTTAAGTGTATCACATTCATAATTTCGACAAGAAAGATGGGACAGATGTTATTTTTGTGACAAAGCAAACGTGACTGGTGTCTCATTTACTTAAAATTAGTAAATAATTATCGTCATTCTTGAATCTGATGAAGTTATCAACGCCTTTGTAATGACACACCACTTTTAAATTCAAACCAAATGATAAGTCGTCTACAATAAGCGACAGTATTTTCCTTGAAATAGAACATCACTGATAGAATATCACTGTTTTAAGCCAAATGCCCTCTGTGCGACATGAGCCTGCGAGCTGGTGCGAGCTGTATGGGGCGCCAAGTGTCGCATGGCCTATTTCGTTACGAAATGACTGACTTCGTAACGAAATAGGCCATGCGACACCTTGGCGCCCCATGGGGCTCGCACCAGCTCGCAGGCTCAGGTCGCATTATAGTAGGCATTCGGCTTTACATGTTTTCCAACCACAGTGATATCAATCGCTGCCATATCGAACAATGTAATGTGATGACAATCGTCATCAACTCGCAAAATTTCTTATATAGCTAACACAATAATAATGAGTCGCGCATTGGTTTATCATTCGGGAACTGCAACACAGTATTTTCCTTGAAATAGAACATTACTGATAGAATATCACCTGTTTTAAGCCGAATGCACTCTGTGCGACATGACCCTGCGAGCTGGTGCGAGCTGTATGGGGCGCCAAGTGTTGCATGGCCTATTTCGTTACGAAATGACTGACTTCGTAACGAAATAGGCCATGCGACACTTGGCGCCCCATGGGGCTCGCACCAGCTCGCAGGCTCAGGTCGCATTATAGTGGGCATTCGGCTTTACATGTTTTCCAACCACAGTGATATCAATCGCTGCCATATCGAACAATGTAATGTGATGACAATCGTCATCAACTCGCAAAATTTCTTATATAGCTCACACAATGATAATGAGTCGCGCATTGGTTTATCATTCAGGAACTGCAACACATGTAGACGTATTCAAAATTTGCAATGAATGGCGCAAAAATGTAAATCGGTCGTTTTCATTTCATTAAAAGGGAATGTCGAGTGAAAGTTTCATGAGCCTCCCAGAGGTAGAATTACGAGGCGATGTTATCATTATATATCATTAATTTGCCTAACTGAACATGTGATTAAAACTGATAACATTTTGTGAAAAGACGTCAGACCTTATTTTCGGTTTGTGTGAGCTGTTAGTCAACTTGGGCAAGATTGGCACATCAGCATAAGCGAGATGGCATGCGGGATCTCCATGAAGTCTGAGCATATAAGGTGGCACCAAGTATTTAGTACAAATGTCATGTGATGACAATCGTCATCAACTCGCAAAATTTCTTATATAGCTAACACAATAATAATGATTCGCGCATCGGTTTATCATTCAGGAACTGCAACACATGTAGACGTATTCAAAATTTGCAATGAATGGCGCAAAAATGTAAATCGGTCGTTTTCACTTCATTAAAAAGGGAATGTCGAGTGAAAGTTTCATGAGCCTCCCAGAGGTAGAATTACGAGGCGATGTTATCATTATATATCATTAATTTGCCTAACTGAACATGTGATTAAAACTGATAACATTTTGTGAAAAGACGTCAGACCTTATTTTCGGTTTGTATGAGCTCGCTGTTAGTCAACTTGGGCAAGATTGGCACATCAGCATAAGTGAGATGGCATACGCATCTCCATGAAGTCTGAGCATATAAGGTGGCACCAAGTATTTAGTGCAAATGGGGAGGGACCGTCAATATAGCGTTTTACAATATAAGCAGTTTTAGATTTGCGACGCTAATGCCACGACGCGCCTATGAGCCCGCCTCAGACTTAATTAAGTTATAGCTTGCGATGCGCAGTTTCAATGCAACTCTAAACGATATAGAATGCCGTTGCTCTCAGTTGCAGCCTTGCAGGATGTTGAAAAATCATCGGCTGTTGTATCGCAAACCGGGATCCTCACCGTACACGACGTGTGACCAGGCATTAATTTTGCCTAACACATAATTTTGATTCGGTCGTATAAGTAAATTATATATGACCGGCCAGAAAAGCACTTTATAACGTCGCGATGATGACCAGGAGAGATATCATCGTTTTGATCGCGAATGGACTTTGAGATGAGAGTGATGTACCAAACGACATGGGGATCTGCTTCGTCACTTTATAAAACATCATACACATACATCATTGTGTTTTTAGGGCATTAAATTCTCTGCCGTCGGTATATACCTTCGAAGCAGTCCAACATTTTCGGCTCCCTCCTCGGACGTGTTATACTACAGGCCCTATACCCTCGAACAGAGGGTGATGTTCGTTATTCGAAGATTCGTTAATCCGAAAATGAAATAAGGTTGTTATTCCGAAGGATCGTTATTCCGAAACACACACATGCTACCTATGTTTCGTTAATCCGAAAATGAAATAGGGTTCGTTAATCCGAATATTTGTGGCATTATTACAAAGATTCGTTAATCCGAAAAGAAATTAAAGCTCTTATTCCGAAGGTTCGTTAATCCGAAAATGAAAAATGGAAGGTGTGCACGTAGACTGGGGCGTAGACCTATACCTAACTTATGAACCTTATTATTTCGGTTTCTGTTTAAAGGACAAGTTCACCTTCATAGACAAGTGGGTTGAGTGAATGCAGCAATATTAGTAGAACACATCAGTGAGAGTTTGAGCAAAATCGTACAATCCGTTAAAAAGTTATGAATTTTTGAAGTTTCTGCTCAGTCACGGCTGGATGAAAAGACTACTATAGCTTGTGATGTCACACGAGTACAACGATATAAAGAAAGAATAAAGAAAATTCGACATATTTCCATTTTTCTCCCATAACAAAAGAACACTCGACTTATCTCTTTCAAAAGGCAGGGGGAATAACATTACCCTTAACATACGTCAGTAGCAAGTCGAAAAACTGCGCACTTTATTCAAAAAGTAAAGTTTTGTGACATTCTTTTTTTATTTTCCTTATGTAGTTGTACGCATGTGACATCATACACTGTAGTAGTCATCCCTTCCAGCAGTGACTGCGCAGATACTTAAAATATTCGTAACTTTTGAACGAATTGTCCAATTTTCCTCAAACTTTCACTGATGTGTTCTACTAATATTGCTGCATTCTCTCAATCCTTATGTATATGAAGGTGGACTTGTCCTTTAAGGAACTTTTGGAATAACGAACCTTGTGTGGCAAAGGTATGTGGGTAGATATATTTCTTTAAAAAATGCCCTCACTGAGATGTAGGCCCCTATTGTTATTAGGCCTATAATGTTGTATCACTAAGAAATATCATGACTTAAAAACCCCAGAGGTCATGAGAGCAAAAGAATAAAGTTGATATGATAATAACTCTTGCTGGAATGTCAATTGTCATGGTAACGACATGAATGCAGCTTCCTGATTGGCTGTTGCTATAGGAAGTTGTCATTCCAGCAAGAGCTAGTTGACATCCTAACATCTTTTATGAAACGGGGCCCAGCATCACCCACATGGTACCTCTGACTTGACAACTATACTACGATGAAAAAACTAACAAACAGTATAGTTTGTTTCTTTTTTTCTTCAAAAGCTTCAAAGTATTTTGAACATAACTTCATGGGCAGGGCGCCTTCTTTTCCTTTCTGAGAACAAAATTACAACGCGGCGGCGGCGCCGAGATGAGGTTTTCAGAGATCGCCCTCTCTCGCAGGCACGAAGCTCCTCACACCACAATGCATGCGCCCCATGTATACACACCCTGCCACTGCCACCACCCACCAGCGCGCGCTGACAGCCACCATCCGTACCTAGTACCTGGATGGGATCCCAGGGGCAGTCAGTCAGTCCAGCGCTCCATCCTTGATCCAGCGCGGAGCCCTTGCCATGCGCCATGCATGCGCTATATAAAAGCTAGAGGATGTAAAGGCACTATACACTGTACGTAGATCGCCAGTGAAAGGTGCATGGAATATGGTCGGATGGATTGGAAACCAAACATTGTCAACTAACGTTCGTTCGCCAAAATAGATCGTCAAACAAGCAAGAAGAATATTCTGCTCGTCTGCGCCGTTGCAAGTGCAAAACTCTCGCCTGATCATCATCGTAAGTCTCTTCTGAACTTGCCAGTCGCTGTAGAAAACGCGACAGCGACTGCTGTATCAGTGTAGGGCCTTGGTTAACCCCGTCGCGGGGCGCTGTAACACAGTAACAGCGCCCCGAAGCAACCCATGCAATTTTAGGAAGCACTCAAATGCACTGCAACACGTAAACAACTCACCGCTCAAAAGGACACTTGGATTCGCAACGAAAAGCCACATGATATAAAACCGTTATTGTTGAATATTATAGCCGACTATGTATTTCTCACCATTACCTCCGAAAACAAGATAAATAGTCATCTTTGAGACCGTCTACTCGAGATACTGCCCGTTCGCCGTTTTGAACGTATCACGTAAATATACTAATCTGCGCATGCGCAAATAAATATTCATATTTTACGTCATCTGCCATCCGAGTATCTCGTATTTGGTTCTCGGTATCATAAAGGACACCTGTACGATAGGTATCATGGAGTTCAAAGATGCTCTAAGTGAAGTAGAGGAGGATGCAAAAAGAATTAAGTTCAAAGTGGAGCAAATAGAAATTATCGAGAACGCAGTGAAACAGAATGACACCTTCCTTATGTTGCCAACTGAGTTTGGCAAGAGTGCTTGCTTTGGTTTCATCACCAAATCTTGGAAGTTGGATAAAGCAGGGCTGGACACTAACCCATTTTTTTTTTTTTTTTCCTGCCGGTCCAACCTGTCTCTGTCGGATCAGTAAATATCCATTTTTCCTCCCCATTTTTGTAATGGTCGGAACAGAAAATTTACTGGTCAACAACAACCTGAAAAAGCATTAACTGGCTTGCAAATTTATTTTCATGTTTTTGTCGACAATAATATTACCTTCCCCCCCCAAAAAAAAAAAACATTTTGCAAATAAATATTTTGTAAAATCAAATGCCTTGTTTACGGATCATTTTCTTGAGAAGGAACAAAAAGGAATCATTTGTGAATTGATTTGTTGATACGAAAAGGAAGTAAAAAAAAAAAAGAAGGGACTGAAATGCGGTTTTTAACTTTCCTCCGAAAATTTCTTCCCGTATCTTGGCGTTCTTGAAAGTACACTGCAGGGTCGAATTTGTAATGCTTTGTACTCCTATCTCTTCTTCGTGTATAGAACCATTTTAAAAGAATTGAATTTTTGTGAATCAAAGTGTTAAATGATTATGAACAAAATCAGATTGTATCAAATGCGTTTGTGACTTTTTGTCAATATCGGCGCACGTAGAGTAACACGCGTTACTTAAGTTCTGCGCTTTTCACATTTTTGGTGCTCAGCTGGATTGTAATGATTATATGAATTATTTTTGCTGTATAGTATTTTCTGATGCACGTGCCAGAAGGGGTTCTTTATTTTTCTCCCGATAATCTTTTCGCATTTGTGCATGCGCTCTTGAAAGGTATATACGGCAGCATACGGCATCAGGGTCAAATTCACGATCCTTTTTGCGCTTATTTCTACCTCAAATATCAGCGGGATTGTGACGATTTCATGAACTTTACTTCGGATCACTGTTCGGATGTAATCTGTTGTGATGAACACACCAGAATTGTTGACAATGCGCCCTTTATTTTGCTCCGATATAATCTTTTCGCATTTCGTAAATGCGTCCTCTCGGATTAGAAGAAATGATACGGCCGAATTCATGATTCTTTTTGCACCTCTTGTTCTCCTCAAACTTCAACGGGATTGTGATGATTTCATGAATCATTTCGGCTGTAATTTTTATAATGCACGCGCCAAAAGAGGTTTAAAATGTGTCTTATTTTTCTCCCGAATTTGTGCATGCGGTATGCGTTTTTGAAAGATACACAGCATGCAGGGCCAAATTCACGATCCTTTTTGCGCCTATTGTTTCCTCAAATTTCAACGGGATTGCCATGATTTCATGGATTATTATTCGGCTATAATCTTAATGATTCACGTGCCAAGAGGGGTTGAAAATGTGTTCTTTATTTTTCCCCGATAAAATCTTCGAATTTCGTAAATGCGTTCTTGAAAGATCATAACACGGCCGAATTCATGATCCTGTTTGCGCCTATAAATATCAGCGGGATTGTGACGATTTCATGAATTCCTACGGCTGTAATCTTTTACTTTGCACACACCAAAAGGGGTTGAAAATGTGTCCTTTTATACTTTTTACCGATATTCTCTCCCACATTTCGTAAATGCGCGTCCTCTCGGATTAGAAGGTATTCACGGCCGAATTTATGATTCGTTTTGCGCCTATATTGTCTCCTCAAACTTTAACGGCATCGCGATGATTTTATGAATTATTTCGGCTCTTTATAATCTTTTGTGATGCACACACCAGAAGGGTTGAAAAACATTCTTTATTTTTCTCCCGAAAATCTCTTCGGAATTATTCATGCGTTTTTTGAAAGACAGTATTCAGGGCCGAATTCGATATCCTTCTTGCGCCTATCGTTTCCTCAAATTTCAACGGGATTGCCATGATTTGATATTCGGCTGTAATCTTTATGATGCACCACCAGAAGGGGTTGAAAATGTGTCTTTTATTTTTCCCCCAATAATCTCTTCGCACAATTCGAATATTACGATTTTTTGCGCCTATTTCTATACCTCAAATATAAGCAGGATTGCGATGATTTCGTGAATTCTTTCGGCTGTAATCTGTTGTGATGCACGCACAAGAAGGATTGAAAGTACAGTGGCTGTAGTTTTTTTTTCCCGATCATTTCTTCGCATTTGTGCATGCGTTTTTGATAACCAACATGGCATGCAGGACCGAATTCAAGATCCTTTTCGCGCCTACTGTTTCCGCAAATTTCAACTGGACTGCGATGATTTTATGATTTTTTTTTTAATTTTTTTCTCGTCACATTTTGTGCATGCGTTCTTGAAAGGTAAACAACAGGACAAATTTCGTTATCCCTTTTGTGCCTATCTTCATTATGAGACCATTGTGAAGGAATGAAATGAAAACAAACGCAATCAGATCTTTATACTGCTGTAATTTTTTTTCAATTTTTCTAAAAATCTGCACAAGTAAACTCGTTCTATCATGTCATGCTGCTGCAAAGCCGGGATCGGATCATGGGTTTAAAAAAGGCATGAGTGAAATGACCACAGAAATGCGTGCGCCTCTACGAATACATACTCCTTGTCTGATGGCATGACCGCCGATCGCAAGCAAACGAACGATGTAAACGCGTTGGGGAATACCGGCATGCATTTCAGCAGTATTGTACATACACGTATGTATAAGGCTTAAAAGGGTATTGATCAAGCAAGACAACATTAAAAAAAAAAGACATGGGGAGCAATGGAATACAATCCCAATGACCATGTGGATGGATCTGAAAGGGTTAATTTCTAGTTTTTCATTAACCAATCCATTATGCCTTTAAGATGAAAGCCAATCTAAAATTTTATCAATTTCACGACAATGATAAAAAAAAATCCAGCAGAACAGTGCAAGAATGATAAAAATCGGATAAAAAATAAGGAAGTTATGATATTTGAAATTTCAAAAATTTTCAGAAGACACTTCTTGTCCCATTGCTATGAATGAATGAATGAATGAATGAATGAAAATGAATGAATACTCAAGAGTCAATTTTATTTATCTGTATGTCACAGTACATAGAAATTTAGCTTCCAATTCTTCCAACTTGTTACAGACAATAATTATGAAACACACACGCACGCAGACACACACACACACATACACACAATCAAACAGAAAGTGACAAGCCTGACAGAAAAAGAAAGACAGGAAGGATCTCCTCTCATGCGATAGTAAGTCTTTTGGGGGAAAAAAAAAAGGTCTCTCAATAAATAATCAAACAATTCTCAACTATTGGAAATAAACAAAACATGTATGTAACAGAAGTGTATTCAATTCAAATCATAGTAGAAGATGAACATGAAGCAAAAATGAATATGAGTCCCCAAGAAGCAGAGCTTGTGAGTGGAGCCCATTGTGAATGTACAACATTAAAACTATAATGTACAGTGTGAAAGGAAACTAAACTTGATCTATAGATGAGACATCTGGGCATTTCCTCTGCAGACTGGGGAAAAAAAAAAAAAACAAAACAAAACATACCCTCTATCATGAAAATCACCTGTTATTTTCTTAATCCTTCACATCTCCAGATGTTCATTATGTGTGCACTTCCTTTATTGCAAATAAATAATGAACCACACATTCGAAATGCGCTTTAAAAACGAAATAAATAAGTGCCGGTAGGCCCGATAGTAAATCATCGCCCAGCATGCATTCTATTTGTTACGTCTCATGAATATTCATTTCAGTTCTCAGCGAGCCGTCCGGTGTTTTTTTCCACACGCATACATTGCGTATTACAGTATGTGCTACGTTCTATCCATATTAGCGCATGCGCTGTGTAAGTCATACTACAATACGAAATGCGGTAGGACTATAAAAACCTCGGATAAACTCTTTCACAGGGCTCTCAAAACAGATCATATTGTAAATCGACTTCGCCTGCCGTGATTTTAAGTATCTTATCTAAGAGTAAGGCCACTAATTTCGGTATAAAACCCTCTATTTTGGTCTCTGGTCACGTAAATGCTTAGCCATATCAGGTGCTTCCGTGACAGGATAGGTTTGCTGTGCGACCCCTTTACGGTACGTATTTGTCCGTATGGGGTCGCTGCTGCGGTTAGGCCTTGGTATGGTTGGGTGTTCATAATACCGGACACCTAGCGTTTTGCTATCAATAGAAACGTGAAAAATCTCACAATTTGCCTGAAATTTTACTCACGTGTGGAGAAAATACTCCGGATTCACAAGCGCGCACTGAAAATGCGATCTGAGGTACGCGCTCTTAGATGGCGGCTTCGAACGCGTGGGGTGTCATTTTTTCCGCACTCAGTTGCCCTGCTCATTTCAACCGACCACCCTGACAATACGTATAAAGGGCACTTAAATGCGTTTTTTCGACAGGCCGATGTTTTTTTCTAGCCGTCATTTTTTCCCCAATAATATTTGAATATATTTTGAATCCTTCGATATTACTTTTGAAGGACTGTTTGATGAATTTGACTTGATTTTCATTAGGAAACTTTTCATCGTAATTGAAATAAATTAGATGAGTCGGTTTGTTTTTTCACATTCATTGCTCGTTTCTGCATCAACTCGTACGGTCGTAGCGGGCGACAAAATGTTTATGTCATGTGTATGTGTAACATGTGTGCACGATCGTACAAGCGGCGGTGACAATTTTGCGGTCAAAATCGTAAAATTTATTACGGAAGGATACTCTACATCTAACAACGAGTCAGCAAAGGTGTGTAGGCCTAGACTTTCTAGTTATTATGTAGTTACACGATAAACCTTATTCGATTTTGCTAAATTTCGGTAATTTAGAGGGAATACTTAGTTGTTTTCGCCACATTTTACTCGGTAGCGTAGCCCAGTGAAGAATCGAACACCGTTGCGCGTAGTCCCATGCGTACATTTTCTTTCTGTACGCGCAATGCCATTATAATGCGCGGTCGGTCGTTATGGACCCGGTCGGTGGGTTGAACACCTACCATACTAGTCTAGTTGTACAGTACCAGGTAGTTAATGAACTTGACGGATTTCTACTATCACGTGTGTAAAAATAATGTGGGTCATTCTTCGCTAAATGTATATTTTGGCCTCACAAATTCATAGATGCCAGGTTCAAAAAAATTTTATGAGTGAGATTTTCATGACTCGGCATCTTGGCGCTCACGTATGTGCGTGAGCGAGGGAGCGAAGCAACTGAGCGAGGGGAGGGTGTGTCCGTCCTCCCACATTTGGGAGCTTTTTGGCAAGATGGTGCATACTAAAGTGACTATTTTTTACTTATTTTGAAAGACAAAAGGGAAATATGCCTTCAATTGCAACTCATACTTTAATCTTTTAAGCCATGCTCCCAATGCTTGAGAAAAATGAGTGTCATGCGTGAGATCGTGAGACAGACCCTAAATGCTTGAGTCTCACTCACAATGCGTGAGACTTGGTAGCTCTGCAAATTATTGAAAGAAAAAGTGTTTCAGAAATGAAAAATCTTTCATAAAGTTGGAAAATCACGATATGATGAATGTATATACGGGTGCAATCTTTATGGGGTACGTGTTTCTTCATTTGAAATAACTTTCAGTTTTTAGCACTGCAGTAATAACTAATGAATACACTCACATGACCTGCAGAATGGTAGATATTCTTTTGGCCATAATAAACCTTCTCAACAATGCCATGTGTTTCTAGTCTAATTCTTGCACTTTTTCTTTTAAAGTGATGTTCTATGTTTAGGTTGATTTCACTAACTTCCCATGTACATCATCGAACATCAACTTTCTTTTCAAGTTGTTTTAGCTATGCCCAGTATTGAAAAGTATCACCAATTGTCATTTCACTAACTTGTGCATGCTTTTGTTTGCCTGCATTCTTTGAATGTAATAATGGCCCTTCTTTCCTGCAGCAATCCCATTTATGAAAAATCCAATGTTGTTTGAAATCACACTGACCTTTTTATAGTCTCTCAAATCCTTATCAGTATATGAAATAACTGTTTATCTACAGGTTTCATTCCAACATAAAGTTTATTTGATTATTTATAAGCCATTGCAGTTTCTGTCAATGTTTTGCCACTCAATTACAGGTGTGTTTTAGGCTTTTTGACTATGACAAAAAGTTCAAGAGGTCAAGGATGTCAAAGTCCTAATTTGTCTGTGTTATATCAGGTGATGTAATTTGTAGGTTACATGAGACATTGCAACCATACAATCAAGAAATATGAACATCGAATAGGTCTGCCTATATTTGTATAAAACAGGGAAGCTGAATAATCACAGGTCGAGATCTGAAACTAGAAAATTGAGTGTTTGTGGGCTAGACTGCTCCAAGACATGATCAGCTAGTAATATTTCTCAGACAGATACTTCTGGAAATTTGCCACACAAATGATATAATCTATACATGTGGGGCATAGTGGAATTTGCTTATGAATTTCATGCTGTACTACACTAGGCAAATAAAAAAAAAATGCATTCAGTATTTTTGGAGATATCAAAATATGACTCTTGTGAAACTTTTAGTCCAAAAGTTTCTATTTAGCAGTAAAGAATTAAGCTTATGATTAATTTTATATATCATTATTATAATAATATTATGCCTCCCCCCCCCCCCCAACTCATTTTTACAGGCAATAGAGCTCCCTTCAAGCCTTCCAAGCTCCTTGAAGATTTGTCTGGAAATGGCTTATGTATCAAAGTACATGCATGTTACATAGTGCTTGTGAGATATGCCATCATATTTTAATCTTTGTATTGATGTGATAAATGTTGTATTTTGTTTATTGCCATAACTGTCACTAAATACAGGTCTGACAACCTCCAGCAATGTCTTCACAACTTACAATGCAGTTGAGGAAGAGGAAGGGGCCTGCAGCTGTTGAGGTGGTCAAAGTGAAGAAGGAACCTCAAATATCAAGCAAGATAAGGGAGGGAAGAGCATCAGACTCCTCTGCAAAAGTAGGTCGTGGTAGGGGTAAACAGCAGATCAAGACAGAGAGTGCAGCTGTTGGTGAAGAACCAGAACAAGCTTTGCCAGCTGGGAGAAAGCAGGGAAGACGCAAAGGAGTCGTAAAGGAGGAGGAAACCGATGCAGGAAAGCTTGTTGCTATGGAGAAGCAGGATAGCTCTAAACCTACACAAGGTCAGACGGGAAGGGGAAAGAGAAGAGGTGCAAAGAAGGTAAAGGAGACTGACGTCCCTCCCAGGGAAGTCACAGTGAAAACAGAGACAGAAGCAAATGAAGTCAGAGCTCCATTAGTCAACACTGGATGCAATGGAGGAAAGTTTGTTGGGGCCCACTGTAGTATTGCAGGTATTGCCACTTATATGAGATGTTTGAGACTGCTTTTATACCCTCAGAAATATAGATCCAAATCACCATTATATGTTTGCTGTAATACATTACTGCTCTAGCTTCTGTAAGTGACTTTCTGGGGGATCTGTGGTAAGTCATTTTTAGTTTCTTTATTCTCACAAACAAGGTGTGTACATATTATAATGTAGTGAATATGTGCATCAAGGGCTTTTTGCTTCCCTTGTGTGTATGTACTTGTATTTATTAATGCTGTTTAACAAGTTTCCGTATCCATGTGACAAACTCAGGCATTTTTTTTGGATTTTACTCATTTGTGAATAACTTCAGGAATTTTTGATATTTTTGATTCTCATCAAAATTAGTTCAAGTTCAAGTAAATGCAGATCTAAGATTAATTCACAAAGTTTGAGAATAAGTGCAATTTGCAAATCAATTGTCTGAGATTTTTGGACAAAAATATGACAAAGTAGGGTCCAAGATAAGGGTAAATTTTGAGATTTCTCTCCAAAAAAGAATGTCAGTTTACATGGATGTCCATTAATCTCGGTACAGGGTTGCAACATGACAGAAATACTGAATTATATTTTTAACTCAATGCAATGCAGGTCAATGAAGCGATGAATGGTAAAAATCTGTTTTCTGCTACTCAAGATCAATAGTTCTAAATTGCTGTACACACTGAAGAGAATTATAGCCCCAAAAGTGACTTGACTCTTGTGGAGTTACATGTAATTATGTATGATAGCTAGAAAAATCTTGTGTTCTCAAAAATGCATGTGTGGACAAACACTTAAAAAACAACTATAGGACCAAAGCAAAAATATGTTCTGTCTCACAGGTGGAATATGGAAAGCCGTCCAAGAAGCAGTGTCCATTGGAGCAAAGTCCTTTGCCCTCTTTCTCTGTTCCCAGCGGCAATGGCAGACCAAGCCATTGCAGGTTGATGCAGCTGCCCAGTTCCGTGAGGCGTGTGCAGACCATGGCTTCCCATCACACCTCATCCTACCTCATGGCTCCTACCTGCTCAACTGTGGATCCCCCAATCCTGACACACTGGCTAAGAGTAGAGAGCTGCTCGCTGGCGAGTTTGCTAGGTGTGAAAAGCTTGGACTCACCCTGTACAACTTTCATCCAGGTATAGTGTGCCTTCCTTTTCAAGACAAGGAAGATAACATTTTTATTAAGTAGATATCATTGGGGTACAAATTGGCACCATGCCCAAGTTGGGGGCTTCCATGGGCCGAGAACCCCCCACCAAATTAGAGAATAGTTAAATATCTTCTTTTATATCTAACCAGAAATACTCTTGGGTGAATACAATGTACAGCAGTGAGTGGTATTATTCATGTTTGTTTATGACAGATCCAGAAGTGGCCTCTTTGGACCAGAATGAAATTTTGGGCCAGTTTTCACATTTTGATCTTCTTTTGGTAAACTCATGGTCAATTGGCCTACATATTTGTCAAAGTGTGGTAGAATATACAAATGGACACCATGCCCTCTTCTTCAAACTATTATAACAGTCTGCAAGAATGTGTAGAAGGTGAACTTGTGATACACAGGTGAGTGTAAGACCCCCTAGGTCTCTTGTTGGAATTGACTTTCCACTTTTGTCTGTAACTTTCCCTTGTTTTGTTTATATGGGTAAAAGACACTCAAATGCATTTCAAGGGAATGAATATGGTATTTCAGGTTGTTTTGGAACAGGGTTGCTGATAAAAAAAAGAAAGAAAAGAATGGAAGTACCGAAGGGTTTAAGGATTTTCTGTTGTTTATCTTTAATTATCCTTATGAACTTGAAATTATTATTTTCATGATTTTTTTTTGACAACCCCTGTTGTTCCATCTGTTATGGGAGACCTCAAGGGTTTTATTCAGAATGAATTCATACATTCTTGACATAGTCATGTTTTGTCATTAACATTCAAATAATAGTAAAGAGATATAATACAATCCATCAAGAGATGTCTTCAAAGCAGTTTGACTATTAAGAAAGGACAAACACCTATTTATGTCATCACTTTTGCAGGTTCGACATGCGGTGTTGATTCTGTAGAAGAGTGCCTTGACAAGATTGGGGAGAGTATAAACATGGCACTGGAGAAATCATCAGGAGTAACAGCAGGTAAGTGCAGACAAATTCAATCATACCTCCTCCTTGCTAATTGACTTCTGAATTTGTCATTGCTGAAGCACATTACAGTGATGTTTAGTACGAGTTGCTACATTTGGAGCACAAAAAGAAAATGCTGTATTTCAGTCATGTTTTCTAAAGAATAAGAACAGCATTGATTATGTTTTGACATCATTTTGGTGTGAAATGAACTACCCATACTTTAACAGTCCTGTCCTTGGAAATATCAGTTTAAATAAATGTATAATTTGTACTTGATTATAAAATGTGCATTTGTGTTGACAACAGAACCTTACTCAAAGTATAATTCTGGACACAAACAACAATCAGCACTTGTAGTATCTATTGTTACCAGGGGCGGATCCAGGAATTCAGTAAAGAGAGGGCGCCTTAACAAAATTAAAGGGGGCGTAGGAGTCCCCCTATTTATTTATTTTTTCTTTTGATTTAGCAAAAACAAGGGGGGGGGGGGCGCACCAGGTGCACTCCCCCCTGGATCCACCACTGGTTACATTTGAATACACTTCAAACTGTGCTGAATGATGTGATTGGACTTTCACTAGGGCTCTGTAGGGCCTCCTGTGTGCACACAATGCTGAGTGAGATCCTTGATTTATGGAGGCCAGACCATTTTCTTCGGTCTCATCTGAGGTATCTTCTAGTTCTCATCAAACCAAACAATCAAAAGGAAAATTAGATCCAGTTATCATCAAGTCAATCTGGTGTTTTCCTGAAAGGGGCTGGATAATTTCCTTGTGGAGATCAGAAATGGTCATGGTTTCATGATTGTCCTTACTAGTATTTTGTTGTTTGCAGTGATTGAGAACATGAGTTGTCAGGGCAACACCGTTGGGGGTCAGTTTGAGGAGCTGCGGGGAATCATTGACAGAGTCAAGGATAAGAAGAGGATCGGAGTTTGTCTGGACACCTGTCATGCTTTTGCTGCTGGTAGGTTGACTCCATGACTAAACTCTATCTTTAGCCTATCAGAACACTTGGCATGAACAGCATCATACCTCATGAAATTAGTTATATTGACAAATGTGCTCAGAGGCTGATCATTTGACACAATTTAATTTCTTTCCAATAATTTCACTTTCCAAGGCATTGAAATGAGAGATTCTATATATGGAATCAACATCAGTATTCTTGACAATTTAAGCTTGTCATGATTAAAAAAGTGTAATAGAAACTAAAGATTTATTTTGTTTACTAGGCCAAAGAGGTTGATGAATGCAAAACTGCAATAAACAGCGTAGTGTTGGGAGTATCATAGATCACGAGAAAGAGATACTTCTTTTTGAAAAAAAAGGTAATGGATATTAATGAATTTATTGCCAGAACATTTGCCCATTTGCTATGTAAAACTCAAATTGAGATGGAAAATATCGCTAGATGGCCATTGCATATAAATAGACAATTGAGATTCATCATAACAAATATTGCATTTACTGAATTTGAACAGTGGAGCAGTGTCATTTATTTGCTTATTTTTAATGTAATCTCTCATTTGCACATTTTAGAATAGAAGAGATGTTGAATGGCCCTGTTGTAAATTTTTTTTCCCTTTAATCTACTCCCTCCAATGTACAACTATTTAACAACTGAAATGCTCTCTTTTCTGTTTCCCGTGTAAGGGTATGACCTGTCACAGGAAGTTGGTTTTCAAAAGATGATGGTCGACTTTGATCGAGTTGTTGGTTTCCAGTACCTCAAGGGACTCCACCTGAATGATTCCAAAGGTATGTATAACTTTTAAAGCTGGTATCTCACTGAGCCGCGAACGTTTGCGAACGTAGCGAATATGAGATTCGCTAACTTTTCTGACGAATGTTTGCGAAAAATCAAAGTTCGCTTCTGCCATTAGCGACGGTTAGCGACCTTTAGCGATGTTTAGCGACAATTAGCAACACTTTAGCGAATGTTTGCGAAAGTGTTTGCGAACACAGGTGGCGACTATTAGCGAATGTTAGCAAATGTTAGCGACAATTTTGCAAATGTTAGCGACAGTTTTGCAAATATTAGCAACTGTTTGCAAATCCTTTGCGACAATTTTGCGAATGCTCTTGGACCTAGAAAAGTACCAGGCGATTGTGTATAGTAAGACCAATAAAACCTTTGCAAATATTAGCAACTGTTTGCAAATCCTTTGCGACAATTTTGCGAATGTTCTTGGACCTAGAAAAGTACCAGGCGATTGTGTATAGTAAGACCCATAAAACGACATAAAACCTTCCACTGAATTCAGATCTCTTGTGACAACCGTTCAAGATGGATTTCCAGGATATGGAAATAAATTTCTGCCAAGAAGAGGCTCAAGGTGTTGCTTTCCTTGAAGAGCTGCTTTGTCAGGCTGCTGCTACAGCTATTCTCTCTAAAAAAGAAAGAGTGAAAATGTTCACTTTTGAAGAAGTGAATAACAGAATAGAGTGAGTTTCAAGTGAAATTAGAGTGATTTTGGACTGAAAATGTTCATTTTCACTCATTTTGGAGTGACTTCAGGGATCACTCCAAGATTTTCGAGTGATCCCTGAGGTCACTCCAAAATGAGTGAAAATAGATATTTTCACTCAAAATTCACTCCAATTTCACTCAAAACTCACTTTTTTCTGTAATTCACTCCTTCAAGAGTGAACATTTTCACTCTTTCTTTTTTGGAGAGTTGTGCAGCATAAGAGAAATAAAATAAAGAAAAACAAGAAAGGAAGAAGAAAAGAAAGAGAGTCAGAGAGTGCTTGTTGCAGAGGACAGACTTTAGTCAATATGAAAAGCTTTTGAAGCAATTACAATCATGATGGAGATGTCAAGAGCTTCAAGAACTTTAGAGAGGAACCTTGTCTGTTTCAGAAGCTTTTATATAGGAACCATGTGGTTACTTGTTCGCTAGCAGTGGCGAATCATATAAAAACGTTAGCGACACCGTATTACGACCGTTTGCGAATTCTTACGAGTGTTTTGCGAATGTTTGCGAATGTTTGCAACCGTTAGCGAAAATACGAATTCGCAAAGGTTCGCAAAGAAATTTTGAACATGTTCAAAATTTCTTTGCGACAAGAAAAACTGTTTGCGACAATAAAAACCGTTTGCGAACTTTCTTGCGAATGTTAACGAACCTTTTGCAACCGTTTACGAACCCTGGCGAATTCCCAAATTCGCTACGTTCGCAAACGTTCGCCGCTCAGTGAGATACCCCCTCAGGAGAAAGGTACTGAAAAGAAGGCCTGTAAGAAAAAATTCTCAAGCTCCTGGCAGCAAATACACTTGATGTGTACTGATACAGATATTGCTATCTTTCACAGGATTAAAGGGACATTCCAGACAGTTTATAATTTGATAGTGCCATGTACAAATTTGTGGAATTTATTGTTGTCCTTGAGCAAATAAACCAATACTCTAAAAAACCCAGAACATAATACACAGAACAAATATGGTGACATAGGAGGCTCACATATTCCAGTTATGTGGATAGCGATGTTATTTCATTACAATACCACTTGCTTAGCAAGTCCAGCTGTGTAGAATTGCTTTCTTCTTTTGTTCTGCTTCCTTGAGCTCCCAATTATACATTGTACATTCTTATGTGAAACTGCTATAACATCATCCTTGTTCATTTTGATTTGTTATGAATTTTGAAAACATTCTTATTCCTCATCCCAATCACCATGAATTCTGAAACTCTGTACCCAGTAGGCCTATAGCAAATTTATAAATGTTTATATGCAAGTCTAAAAATCATCTGGATGTGTACTTTAAGATACATTTCCCAGAGCTATCAGCCTCACTTGATGTCCTATATTGAAATGGCCTAAATTAGCAATAATCCATTGATGTTAAAGGGAATATCACATGTGATTCCATTTCTCGGCTAGATGAGGAAATTGTTCTTGTATCATGAGTGGTGTCAGAATGATGAACATCCTGTAAAGCAGGGCATTCCAAATTTAGTTGATTGATTGCTTTCAGTGCATGTACGAGCAGAGCTAGTCACAGCACATGATGAGAGGAGCGTTCTACATTCCAAATTGAAGTCATTTTCAAGTTTTCATATTTATAATACACTTCATGCTTGTAAGATGTGTCGTGGCACTCGTGTCTGAAATAAAGCTGAGAATTGATTCAATCATATCTAGTCGCAGCATCTGTGAATACAAATGAAACCAATCTTGTGTATGTTGGTATCTCCCTGTCAAGGTGAGGTTGGTTGCCACCTAGATCGTCATGAGAACATTGGCGAGGGGAAGATTGGCTTGGCTGGATTCAGACGTATCATGAACGACCCACGCTTCAACAACATTCCCCTCATCCTTGAGACTCCACCAGAGTGAGTGTCCATTTGCATTTATATCTTACTGCTCTTTTGATATACATAAAACTATCATTGATCCTTTTATTACAGTCCACTTTGCTGTTAATTTGTTATGTCAGCTGTCTTTGAACAAAGAAGATACTGTGCACTCCTGTTATAACGAACACGGTTATAACGAAATTCCGGTTACAACTATATAAAAATCTGGGTCGCAAAATTATCAGCTCTATGTTTTTTATTGTGCCTCCGCCAACGAAGTGGCCGGAGGCATTATGTTTTCGGGTCGTCCGGCCGTCCGTACGTCCGCCCCGTTTTGTTTTTGTTGATATCTCAAGAACCGTGTGGTGGTTTTACATCAAACTTGGTATGAGGGTATATCCTGGGGGGATAATACTTTGTTGGATTTTAGAGTCACTGGGTCAAAGGTCAAAGGTCACAGGTTATTTTGTGAAAAAAAAAGTTGAAAATTCATGTTTTTCTCCATATCTCGCAAATGGTTCAAGGTATCTTCATGGAACTTAGTATATATGCTTGTTCCAACGGGCAGTGATTATCTAGGGAAGTTGGGGGTCATGGTTCAAAGGTCAGGGGGTCAAAGGTCAAGGTCAACTCCTCAAAATATCACTACAGGCATGTACTTTCCTTATATTTATGCAAAGCCTGAAGGTTTTTTTTTTCTAACTTGATGTATGCATGTATTTCCCGATATATATTCTGTGGGAAGTTTCTTGCCAAAAGGTCAAAGGTCACAGGTCAAGTGAAAAGTGTTGAATTGCACTTTTTCCTCCATATCTCAAAAGTAACTCAAGGTATCATCATGAAACTTACATATTTATGCATGTTCAACCTAACAGTGATTCTCTTTGGAACTGTGAGGTCAAAGGTCAAAGGCCAGGTTTAGATAATGCTATTTTCCCATTTGATACTGAAATTATATTTTTTCTCAATACCTTGAAAATTACTCAATGCATAAACTTATAAAAGGGTCAAAAGTCAAGTAAAAATCATCAGTTCCCCAAATACCTGCACTCTGACATTTTAATCATTCATCCAATTGAACCTAGTTCTAGGAAAGTGAACATTCAGCACATTTGTGTCAAACCTGTCATTTTAATATTTTGCCACTTGTGTGAAACTGTCATCACACACTGTCAAGACATTGTACTATAGACCTATTAGGAGAACCATGCATTATGGCGTAGGCATATCGGTCGCCGTAGCGATATATCTAGTTGTTTATTTGTTCGGTTATAACGGAATTTTGATATAACGAAAGAAAACTACCGGTCCCGGGGACTTCGTTATAATGGGAGTCCACTGTACATTGCAAAACTCATAATGAAATGCATTTCCTGGAATGTCATCGCTGACAATGATCTGATTATAGGTTGAACCCCCATACTTTGCATTATATTCAATTTTCATGGGAAAGGAGGAATGGACATTTCTGTGCTCTTGTTTGCTTTACTAGACAGTAAGATGCTTCATAGGTAGCAAGCATAGATAAAGATTGATGAATTTAAGTTACTTTTTTTCTCCTAACCTCTGATGGTCTGAAATACAGTGCACTCCCGTTATAATGAAATGCTCGGGACCGGCGGTTTTCTTTCATTATAACGAAATTTCGTTATAACCGAACAAATACAATATATAACGAAAACAAGGAAACCACACATATATATCATATTATGTTTGCTGAAGGCTCATCATACACTGGAAAGCTATGTGAAATGTGATGGGATAACTGTATTACAATAATAAACGCAAGTTCGACTCAGAAAGTGTGTGTGGCACAAGGAGCGAACACACAGTGGTGTGAAGCGTTCACCCATGCAGAGACGCTATAAATGCTTGTTCCGCCTACGTATTTTCGAAAGCAATTCGCATTTCGTTATAACGGAGCACATTTCTTTTGTTTTTTCTTTGTCTGTGGCGCTCGGAAAAGACTTCGTTATAACGGAAATTTCGCTATAACCGTGTTCGTTATAAGTGAATTTTGTGCCATAGACTTTAATGGTGATAATTTTGGGACCAGAAGATTTACTTCGTTGTAACGAAATTTCGTTATAACCGTGTTCGTTGTAACGGGAGTGCACTGAACCAATAAATCACATTGATAAAATGTGTGTTCTGTCCTAACTGGCCCATGCTGCAGCTTTGACAAACCCGCTCTTATTAGTGACATATGTCAAGTGTCCATACATTGCATAAGCAAAAGGAAATCTTGGCTTAAAAAGTATAAACTCATATTTTATTTATTGATTGTTGTTTACTGTTGTTTATTTATGTATTCATTCATTCATTCATTCATATTATTTTGTTCTATCCCCATCAGGCTGGGCTATGCAAAGGAGATCAAACTGCTCAACTCTCTGATGGAATAGCAATTTTGGCCTTGTGGGTTTGCTACACCGATGAACTGCTAGTCAGCAGCCTTGCCCTTCAGTATTCCTCTTTTCACCTTGAGAAGTTTCGGTTGTGCTGTAGCTATGTTATTTCAGGCCTCTTCACATCAGTTACATAGGTCTTTGTTAAGTTTTGTTGACAACATTGTTTATAAATGCATGTGGACATTACAGTGCACTCCCCTTATAACGAACACGATTATAACAAAATTCCGGTTACCATTAAGTAAAAATTTAGGCTCCAACATTATCAGCTCTATGTTCTTTATTGCTTATTTGTTCATTTATAACAAAATTTCAATATAACGAAAGAAAACTGCCGGTCCCGTGCACTTCGTAATAATGGGAGTCCACTGTATATGAAACTTTGAAGAATTGGGACGTAAGAGTTAAAAGAATGAAAGATTCATATTGCCAGAGCTAATTACTTTGTTACATCTTAAAATGATTGCAAGAATCATATAAATGCTACAACAACATCAAAAGCAAGATTAGGAAAAGATGTAGCGATGCCAGGTCAAACATCCCATTTGTCCTGTATGTTGATTTGTGTGGTTGGTTTTGTTTTGTTGTTTGCACTTGAATTGTTCTGAAATTTTGTGTTGCAGACTTGTTTTGTTCATACTTCTTTGGGGTTATCATATGTGTACTGCAAGTTTATGTGCCAAATCATTGTACACTGTAGTTCAAAAGAGATGTTATGTCTGTGTTTTGTTAGTTGTTTTTTTTTCACAGAATCATTGTCAATCATTCGATTAGCGATCAGTGTTATTTTGAAAACATTCGTGTCAGTATGTACTCGGGTGAAAGTTAAGAATAAAACAGAATGGTATTTATATTCAGTTAAAAGGGATTACAAGGAATGCACACTCTTGTCACCTGTATCTTCAATGTGAACTCATTAAGAGTGCCATGGTTTTTATGCCTCCGCCACGTAGTGGTGCCGGAGGCATTATGTTTTCGGGTTGTCCGTCCGTCCGTCCGTGCGTCTGTACGTATGTCCGTCCGCTTTCGTTTACGCGATAACTTGAGTAATATTTACTGGAATTTTACCAAACTTGGTCCAAGTATGAAGTATGATGGGGCAATGATTTGATTAGAATTTAGGTGAAATCGGCTAAAGGTCAAAGGTCAAGGTCAAATCATGAAATTTATCCGTTTACGCGATAACTCAAGACTGTATGGAGCAAATTTCACCAAACTTTGTTGGAGGTTGATGTATGATGGGGTAATTACTTGATTAGTTTTTCAGTGAAATTGGACAGAGGTCAAAGGTCAAAGATCAAGGTCAAATCCTAAAATTTATCTGTTTACGTGATAACTCAAAACTGGATGAAGCACCTTTCACCAAACTTGGTCCAAGGATGATGTATGATGGGACAATTAGTTGAGTAGATTTTAGTGACATTGACAAGAGGTCAAAGGTCAAAAGGTCAAGGTCAAATGCCAAAAATGTTGCTATTTCCCCCATATCTATGCAATGCCCGCAGTTATTTTCTTGAAACTTAGTGTAGACATGTACTACTGCATAAAGATTCTCCAGAGAGAGTTTCATGTCATAAGGTCAAAGGTCAGAAGGTCAAAGGTTAGGTGAAAATGTTGCAATATCACTTAATCGCAAATGGTTCAATGTATCTTCATGGAACTTGGTACATATGCATGTACTGACTGGCAGGGATTATCTAGGGAATTTAGGGGTCATAGGTCAATAGTCAGGGGGTCAAAGGTCAAGGTCAACTCCTCAAAATGTTACTATTTCCCTCATATACTAGTATATGCAATGATTGCATTATTAGTTTTAAGATTTAATATATGTACATGTATTACTTAATGGAGATTCTCTTGGAAATTTTCAGCCAGAAGGTCAAAGGTTAAGGGTCAAAGGTTAGGTTTAAATGTAAAAAAATATATATATTTTGTACTGTAATTACACTCTGTCTTCATACCTTGAAAATTATACTCAATGCATAAACTTATAATAAGGTCGGTCAGAAGTCCAGTAAAAGTTTTCAATTCCCCAAATATGTGTACCTGCACTCTTTAATATTTATTTATTATTTCAATATTTTGCCACTTATGTGAAACTGTCATCACACATTGTGAAGACATAGTACTATACACCTATTGGGAGAATCATGCATTATGGCGGAGGCATCAGTCGCCGTAGCGACATTTCTAGTTAACATTGGCATCACTGCAGTACAGTATTAGGATATTTGGGAGGAAATGACACCATTGTACTGAACTTTTGTTAACATATACAGATCATGTGGCACTGGAATTCAAGCTTTTTTGACATTTTTAGTGAGAAAAAAAGGAAGGAAAATGACACACGAATGACTGAAATTCAGGTTAGTTTCCATAAATATCACTTTTATTAAACAGGAATTGATGCTACAGCATGTAACAATCACATTTGGAAAATGCAACTCTTGTATACAAATGCAGACATGTACATTTTTCTGGACGGAATCATGCCGTACTTTAGCGATAGAATTATACACAATATTTTGATTCTGCAATATATTAGTATCAGAATATTGGGGAGGGTAACATGCAAGTTAGATCTTAATTTGTTTTTGGATATTTTATAGCTGTATGGGATGGTCATCAAATATATAGAATCTTTGGGAAACAGTTAAGTGCTGTGGGAAATAGGTACATTATTCTAATGATAATTCATACGTTTTGAGTACCCTGAAAATGTGATGTATGATCAAGGATTAGTGTAGAGATGTACATAAATGGCAATGCCTCTCCTTTATACCAATCAGATGAATGTAGTCATCAAAATTTGGCCCTGTTTAGCAAATACTGTAAAATTGGACATTTTCGCACATTTCGCGCAACCAGAACCTAGCGCAAATATAAAAGCACGCGAAAAATTTGTGCTTGTCATGTGTTCCAGTAGTTGATGTCTTGATTCAGCGGAATTAAAAACACGTGAAACTCTTCTTACCCTGCCGATTGCGAAAAATTAGTCATGCGAAAATATCCACTTTTACAGTATTTCGTATCAGTACAAAAGTATACGAGAATGTCCACGTGGACATGGAGAAAACTGATGTACACTTTAATATTCTATGGATCTTTCCCACTGTCATCTAACATGCCTGTATATTTATAATGTTCCTCTTCATTACGCATATGTGGGAAGGAATAGTGTAGTCAGCAACAACAGTATGCTCTCTGCAATTTAAAAAAAAATCATCACATTAGCAGGCAATAGCAAAACATCGAAATGTGCTAAGTTTGTGGAGTTTCCCCTTCACTAAAAATTTGTAGATTTTGCAATAGAAATCAATACATATCTTATTTGATAACAATTGACCTCATATGAACTCATGAAATGTCAAGATCAGTATCCACTGAAGGGAAGCCATGTGATAGGTATGACCATGGAGTTGTACATGTACCTCCATGGTATGATTGGGACAGTTATGTATTCATACAGGCAGCATCTCATGGGCTTTAATGGATACAAAGGGAAATATCTAATAGTCACTTATATTTTTTTTTTTTTTTTCCTTGTGAAGCCAGATAACAATGAATAAATTAATTTGAAACAATGAGAAGAACAGTAAAACAAGACTGCGGAAGAGGAATTTATAGTCCACTGGCAATTACATACTCTTACACCAGAAATTTTTGCATGCATGAAACTTCTATAATTTCGGGAAGACCCGTGATTCGCGATGAAAATACCTTGTCACGTAAAAGGTTGCCGCCTTCAATTAACGAATGAGTCTGGTTTTATCTGCTACCTGAAACATTGGGAATAACCCAATTGTTTGAATATCCTCCAACAGTAATTTCAATAAAAATATGTGACATCTCATTATATCTAACAAATAATAACGCTTCAACATTTTGTACTTTTTGTAAGTTTTGTATAATATATCGTTTTATATGTTAATAATATATTTTTGTATCCACCACAGTGCCATACATGTCAAAAACATTTTTAATGGTTTGAAAGTTTTTTAAGGTATGTTGCCTATTTTTTCCCATGTGACATTCTATTAAAGTACAGCCAAATAATAAAAATTGACGCATTGGTGTTTGATTGGGATCTGTATGTGATGAGCACGAGAATATGATGTACAAATGTATGTGACTTGACACTTGCATGTACATTGTATGACAAAAACACAATTCATTGAACAGTCTTAAAATTTGTATGTACTGGTACATACACTGGTGACTAAGACCTGCCTCAAGGAAAGTCCTATTAATGACCTACCTTTTTTCATGCTTCTAAGGTAGATCCTGCTTGTGGTACTTAAGTACAATGGAGGCTTGTTACAAAGAACCCTGATATAACAAACTCTTGTTATGCTTGCCCAAAAGATCAGTTTCATTGTATTTTTTGTTTTTCAATGAATCTGCTCTGTCAAAACATATAAAGGGGACAAAGGGGGAAAAACTATGATGAGACTTGAAATGAAGTAACTGGTACAGTGATAAGTCCTGTGGTGGTTTGAGATGGTAAGCACTGGGCTAAAAGGTCATACCATCACTGAATCCAAATGCCAAAAGTCCTACTCTGACATCAAACACTACCCCATGCCTGAGGTGTTGCTTGTTATGCAAATGCAGCACTAGCATGACTGAGATGACAATCACCTCATACTTTGACAATCATAGTTTCTGTCATCAGCGTAATGGTGGTTGGGAATGGCCACATCATAGCTCATCCATTATTGCTCCTCCAGCACCACAGTCTACACATGAACAAGGAACTCACACACTCATTCCCGAGTGTACAGTACATGTAGCAAGAAACGAGGAAGAAATACATGGCAGCTCAATGTTGTTAAAGCAGTCAAAGAGCTATCCTGAACCAGGCTTGCTGCCATTTGTCTCCTCTGTCGCCCCTTCTTCCCCCAGCATCCCAAATGACTTGAGCACCTTGTGCTGGCGTGTGCCCTTCAGCCGCTTCAGGTCGGCAGCGTACTGCTGCTCTCGGATCAGGTCACTTCGCTGCTTCTCCAGCTCCTCCTTGTGGCTATGCAGCGCCCTCGAGCGGTGGATCAGGTTCAGGAGCTCGTGACGCAGCTTGCGGTTCTCTTCCTTGATGCGGGAGGTGTGCTCACTAAGACAATGCATGGCCTCCTGCAATTGACAGTGGTATTCAAAAGAAAAAACATTAAATAAGAGATGAGGAAACATATATATGAACAGTGATGCCTTGTGAAAGAAAATGTAAAACTTCTAAATAGGAGGAATCACATTCAAAGAAAATAATAAGTGGGAAAAAAAAAAACAACAACCTCAGAGAAATTGAGAAGGTAATATAAAAAAGAAAGATTAAAGAGTACAAAGGAGATTGAGAACAAAAATTTTTGAAAGGCAGAAGTTACAGTCGTGCTTCTTGGGAGAAATTTTAATTAACACACAATGGTCATCGTGGATCACCTATGTGTGTACATTTTAGCCACTTTTGAATGCAGGGCCTAGGGGACTTGATTCCTCTAAATGGGCTATGAATCAAAATCTAGTTCAGTATTTTTTCTTGATCAGAATCAGTATATACTCTGTATTGTCATATGACTCAACCATGTTCACAAATAATCACCCCTTCCTAAACAATATCCAGCATACATGCCTTGTACGGTCATTAGGGAACAGCTTGTGATGGACCTACTATGGATAATAAGCACTGTTGTAATGTTTTGCAGAGGTTGAGCAGAGAGCATGATATACTTTTGTAAATTGACTGGAAGAGAGAGACAGAGAGAGAGAAAAAAAAATATATATATTAGAATATATAAATATATATATATATATATACATGTATATATATATATGGGTCAGAATTTTGAACGATGTACAATTGAGCCAAAACAAGGCAAAATTTTAATAAAATGTAGGAAATTCTCCAAATCATTCATCTTACCTGAAAGAGTATAACTCAAGCTTTAATATGAACCCAATTATACTAGGATTTTCCCAGAGGAACAAGTTTTTATTCACCGCTGAAGTTTACCATGTCCAGAGCAGCGAACGTCCGTGAGGAATAGTACTGCACATACATTTGAATACCATTTAACATAGTTTCTAAAGATCTGATTCAGTTCAAAATCCTAACGAAATATCTTAAGGGACATGTGTACGTGATTGCAGAATATTAAGCTTGTACTCTTAACCTGTACGTAATGGTAGACAACTGATGATTTAACTAAATTCGTCATTTCTGTGGAAATATTGCTCTTCCACTAAACACTTTCTCCACTTTACGCGCATTTTACAGAAACTCAATATTTTCACCTCTTATTTCACTATCCCATACTTTAATCCTCACTCCCAAATAATAATATACCTTTTTAAGATGTATCTCATCTGGGCAGTCTCTATAACCCAACAAACATAGCATAGTTTTCATCACGGAGGTTCGCATGTAGCTCACGGACGTTCGGAACAAACAAGATATTGAACAATGCAGCTCTCTTGAGTTGGAAACGCATTCTACTCACAACAAACAGCAATTTCATGTCGAGAACAAACTCCTCTGCAAAATCCTGAATAGATATTACCAATTCTTGATTATATAAGCTTATTTATCTTCTCATACTGGGGAATCCAAAAAAAAAAAATTTTTTTTTCCATCTCTCGTAAATGAACGTACAAACGTACGTGTAATCTCAGTGACGTAGTCCATCCTTGAGAACGAATATATTTATCAAAATTTCGTTATCATGAAGTAAATATTCAGGTCCTAAAGTTGTTATATAAAGTCTACAATGCAAAATTTGCTTTTTATATAACGAACACAGTCACAGCTAAAATTGTGACAAAGAATTAATATAGAAAAACAACAGAAATGTGCTCCGTTATAGAAATACGAAGTTCAGCTGGGGAGGGCAAACGAATACGTTAGGAAGAAATCCCTCTGTGTTTGCTCCTTGTGTTACACACTGTTACCGAGGAGAATTTGTGTTATTATATTAGTCAGAAATGATAATTGGTTCGATACTGCGAAGTTTCGTCATAACAAGTCCATAATAAGTCCATATAACGTAGATGGATGTTTGTGACTTCGATATTATACAATATGGTTTGTTATAACAAACCTTTTGTAGCGCGTCATTTCGGAGGCTCGTTATTCATACAGTTTGTCAATACGAAAATTGATAGAGTTCGTATAATTATGAAGCTTTTTTATTCGGTAAATGATAGGAATCTCCGAAGGTTAACCGAAAGGCTTATTAATTGGAACATGAAAAATTATGTTCGCTTATCCAAATGTGGAGAAAACAAGTTAACAACTAAAATCCTCCAATTTCAAAACCTCATAATAACCGTTTTCTCCTTAACGAATATTAGGCCCATTCCACTTTTAGAAGAACGGACCTAAAAATAATGATCCTTAATATCTATTTTTCGAAGAACATTTCTAATGACAAACCTCCTGAATTAACTACATTTTTTTTTTCATTTTTGAATAACAAACCTTTGGACATCGGAGTAACAAATCTTTGGAAGAGCGAACGTATCAAAGTGCAATCTTAAACCTATTCTCAATCATTACTTTTTTTAACATGTGTTTTCAAAGTAAGCACAAATGCACAAACAAATTGACGATCTCTCTGTCTCTTAAATGTGAAATGAAAAAAAAAATCTTGGAAAAAATTACAAATGAATATTGCTTTTCATTAATGAGTATAAAACAACATCATGTGATGATAAGCGGAGGATTTGTGTGTTTTCGTCAGACAATAATTGTATACTGCCTGATTTTTGTTCGCTTGTGACGGCATTTCGATGAATAAAAAACATAAACAAACAAACAAAAACTTCTCCAGAGGAATTTGGTATAACGGGAGTGCACTGGCAATTCTTTTCTCTGTGTGTTGGAGCTCGATCCCTTCTCTGTTTCTCAGTCATTTTCATTCAACTGCTTCCACGTCCTTATGAAACTTTTCCGTTTCTTATTCAACACATGCTCATTACAGACTTCTTCCGTCATTATCCTGAATGTGATTGCGTAGCACTTTTCGGATTTGTTTTGGTTTGTTTTGTTTTGTTTTTTGTTTTCTATTTGGTCGCAGCATGTTCAGGCTATTGAGGGAATGAGAGAAAAATCGTCATGAAGAGAAAAATAAGAATGAATTAAGGCATTTAATATCAGGACAATTACAGCGAACGTCCGTTATGGAGACCAAAACTGGATGTGTTCTGTTTGAGACGGCAGCTACCATACTCAAAAGATAAACACTTAGAGCACCTATCATTAAAAAGTGGCACTGATCCTCCTTCTCCTACTATGTAATCCATTGACTTATTCAACCAACGAACATCCGTGAAAAAAACATTTTCCGTTTGTTATTACAGGTAAATTGAGTGCTGAACGCTATTCACTTTCGGGTATGAGCGGCTCGGTGATTTGGTAATATTTTCAACTAACATTAATCTTATGTGCAGTGATATATTTGTAATTGTCAGAAATTTCCTTTCTCGGACAGAACGTCCGTGAGCGAAACTTTCAGAACCTGTAACAGTACAAATTGCCTCCAGAACCTCAATAGAAAGAAATTTAAACGCACAGAAATTACAGATTACGCAAAATTCCATTTTCCTATAACTTTGTTTTAAGTGTTTAGCTGTTTTTTGTATAATTAGAGGGAAAACAAGCGTAAAATTGTGAGTAAATTTTCAATTGTTTGTTCATCATGATCACATAACACCTTAAAAATTCTGAAACTACTGCTCTAAACTCATTTTCTACTTTGTAAAACTTTATTTGTTGCTATTCGAGCCAACAGTTTTAAAGAATACAGGACACTTTCGGGACAAGTTATCCCTATCGGAGGGATTGCATACGTCACGGACGTTCTCTGGAATTATCACGGACGTTCGTTCTACTACTAGGGTCATGTTCCAGGACGGATAACTAATCGGCAGAGAGTACCTAGCCTTCCTAAGTCTTTCAAAAATTTGAAAAGGTATTGTCAATGCAAATTATAAGAAATTTGACATCCTTACAACATATGTATTGCTCAGAGGGGGATCAGGAGGTGAATTTACAGAGAAAATATTAATTATATGCTTGGTTTTTGGTGAATTGCATGGTCCAAAAACTGCGGACGAACCTCAGCCCGCTCCAAAAATGGCATGCAGCTCCTCGGCTAGAGAGCCAAAGGTAAAATGCACCTTCGCCATCAAAGCAAGATGGTGTCCCCCTCGAAAACGTTTTAATCATCACGGACGTTCTTTTTTTCTTGGAGGTTCGTCTAAAAATATAATTTCGGTTCCTATTTGACAAAGAATGGACAGAAACTCAAAACAAACATATCATCGTGTTGCTAGATCTTAGTTGATTACGACTCAGAACAATATCGCCAATAACGTTTCATGGGCTACGATCTTTTTTAGAAAATAGCGGAAGCACGTCCGTGACGAAAACTGAGTATAATTTTGCATAAAAGAATATTACGTCCCATGTACAGCCAGCAGACGTACAATTTTTGAAGGATACGTTCATTAGGTGGAACACCAAATTTTCGTATACGTTACAGTTTGGACAACAAAGTAGAATTTGCAGCAGCGATAGAAATAAAAGCATCACGGACGTTCGTCTGTTTAGGACTTTGATATTTTAATTGTTCTCTGTAATTTTATACGTGCTCATAAAGTTCTTATAATTTTGTGGTACATACCCATGATATGTCAGATCCAGAACATGGTCAGATATTAGATGCCACGTACCATTAAAAATGCACATCATTAATTTGAAAAACAAAAATTATCGCGAAAATAGCGTTTTTACCGTATTTTTACGCGTTAAGTCCTTGTGAAAAGAAAAATATCAGGCAAAAGTCAACCAAACCATATATTTCCTGAAAGGAAATTTACCAATGTTTGAGATGACATGAAAATATCTGGTTTCTTAGATCATCCTGGCGTGTTCTAAAGAATGTCATAAGGTACGAAAATTGGCAATTGTACATCGTTCAAAATTCTCACCCATATATTAGACAAGCATGTTCATTAATGTTCAGGAAACCTCCCAAGCCTCAAAATCACTCTCATTGGTCCCTGCTGGATGGGTTAGCTGAGTGTGATCCTACCTTGTTAGCCTGACGGGCAACCTCCTGGATCCTGGCCTCGGAGTCCTGCTGAAAGTGGCGCTTCTCTGTCAGGAACTGGGTCTTCAGCTTCTGAATGGTCTCTGTGTGCTGTCCCCTCATCCGTAGCACCTCCTTCTCCAGCTCGCGGATCTTGTTCACTTGCTCTTGTTGCAGTTTCTGAAAAAAAAAGAAGAAGAAGAAGAAAAGTTTGAATGTGTCATTTCAATCAGAGCATGAAACAATCTACATTAAGATGTCATCACTTTGGTGGTTTCTGCACCCCAATGTTTTTCATTGAAAAATAAAGTTGGCAACAGATATTAACGGTTTCTCATGGGCCATCTTCAGCCATACCTCCATTGTGAAATGAATTTTGCCTAATGATCGAAATTTTACCTGTCCTCACAAATTATATTCAAATAGTGTACAGTGTGTCTGACTTTCCCTCACCAGCCTGCCAGAATCTTCTCACACCTCCCCAGGTTATATACAATACATGCAGGGCTCGCATTTGTAAAGGCAATCACAGTGGAGACTGAAAATGGGGGTAATAAAGAAGTCTAAGTAAAAGATAAAGAACTATCCTTGTAGCCATTGTAGGCCCAATTGGATTGTTATCTATAGAACAAAAGATGAAGCTGAAATGCTGCAGGAATGGTCATGTAACAACAAATGTATATTGGGATAAAGTGTGTGTGTATTCTGACCTTAAAATCATCTAGCTCCTCCAGCTCCTTCCTAGTTTTAGCAAGTTCTGCCTCTCTTGCCATCAGAATATCTTGTAGCTCTGCAAAGAAATACACACAGTTTGAGCTTTAGAACAAGCCACTACACATGTCACACTCATATATAACATTTCAAATCAAATGAGACATCACTTTAAACATTGGGAAATATTTCTATTCACTGTAAATAACAAGGAAATTTGAAGTATGTTTAATGCACTTGCAGTAAAAGTTTTCCTTGCAAATGGACTGAGAAGTAAAAGAAAAAACATGAAAAATTGTACAAAGACAATGTATATAATTCACCAAGATGCTTCCTGCTTTTAAACGTCATGGCCGTGATGTCTTCAACAGTAACAAGCTTATTTCAGTTTCACCTAGCTATCAATCATGAAAATGAACAATATGTTACAGCTAGATGTAATCTCACATTATTCATACACAAGCACTCAAAAGAAAGTAAAAAAAAAAAAATCCACAACATACATTTGACTGTCAGGTACTTTCGTGTGATACATGTTGTTCTGATGTTGAGTGCCATATTATTGTGTATGATGGAAATTTCTTGACCAGGATTGCTTACAACATAGTCATTAACTGAAGTATCAAGTTTCAGTTGTCAAAGAACATACCCTGCTTTTTTTCATCAAAGTCCTTCAGCATCTTTTCTTTCTCTTCCTGGATGTTGCGGATCTCCTGCTGGTTTTGGTCACTGAGAGTCACAATGGTCGACTGACGTTTGTGAGCCTTCTTGGACATGTAGGACATGTACTCATGCTGCAGGCAATATCAAGTAGAATTCAGCAAATGAAACATGGATTAAATTGTGGCTACGATAGTCAATATTGTGGTGTGGGACTCCATTATAACAAGTTTCTTATAGTTCACATGAGGAAATTCTGCAATACAGATACTTGAAACCATATGTTTCCTGTTTCATAACTCTTTCTAAAAGAGTAACTGGTTGACTTAATCTTTGAACATGTCCACAGAGTAGGTGTTGATAATGACATGATCTTTCTGCTATATCAATACGAAATAAAATCGCAATCATTTGGAAGGTTGGGTATTTGTGCATTCAATATAAGAACAGGGTACCAATTCCAAATCTAGTTATTTCTAGATTTGAAATCACGATGTGCATAGAATGAATGTTATAAGATTACAGTCATAAATCACACTTACACTTTCTATCCTAGTCTGCTGAGCTTCTTGCTGTAACCACTCATTTTCTTTTCGACTAAAATGGTCAACAGGTCAAGGAAGAAAAGCTGTAACAAGGATATAATGCATGTGGAATGTTGCATCAATAACCCCCTCCAAGACATCACTGGCTAATAAATACTGTAAGGAACTTTCTTTGTTTAGGCCAACTACTGCATGAAGAAAGGTTTCTATTCAAAGTTATCTTTCACGTGTCTAGTGTGATACATTAAAAAAAAAAAAATTATCGACAGCTAATTTTGGTTACATATGATGCTGAATTTGGGAAACCCCAGAAAGTCATGACATTTCACATATCACTTACTTCTTCATCATGAAAGCAAACGATAGTAAATAATGGTGCACACACTAACAAAACATATGCTTGGAGTACAATTCCACATTACATGTATTTCCAAGTTGGCTTCAATGGCTTGAGTAAAATAAGACATAATGATACCAGTATAAGAAAAATCAGATGTGAAATAAGAATGATATATGGAAGTTTTGCAAATTGTTCACAAAATTGCCTTGAAAATGAAATCACTACAATGTTTCTTTTGTATTAAATTATTGTGTAGTCTTGTAATTAATTTGACCATATCATAGTGCTCACATATGCCCATACAGTGAACATTCTTCAAGGCCAAAGCAGCACTTTACTGGAAGAAGAACAAGAATCATCGACCCAAAACATGATTTCACAAATATTTTTATGTGCACACAAATAGGAGAGCTGAGTGTACTCCATGGAAACATGCCAACTCTCAAAGTTTGATACAATAATTTTCTTATTTTTGGCCTGATTTTCTTATTTTATGTGTAATTCTTATGAAATTCTTTTCACTATTTACCATGGTAGGTCAACTTGAACACAGTACATTGTATTTTATGGAATGACACTTTAAAATCAAGCTTTAAACATATAAAAGAATGCATTCCTTTCATAATCACATAAATCACTGACAAAATAAAAGGATACAGTTCTTCCACTTTCTTCTTTAAATTTGCCAGCTCATCTGTCAGAGTTTCCAGTCTACAAGGAGGAGAGAAGAAAGAGAGGGGAAATTGCTCAAGAAAAAGTATACCATTGACACATCAATATGGCTCTTTGAAAATAAAAAAATAAGTATTTGTTTGCTTCAGCTGAACTCCTGACACTCCATTACAAACATAAAATCAAACACTATATAGACACTTCTATTATGAATTGTGCATCCTAAAACAAGTTGCACTTCATTTACATGTATGTTTCTGTTCAGAGCTCAAACAAGCAAGTAATTAAGGAATTACTTTGCTTCTCCACATGATTCCCTATGAGAAAAATTCTAGGTGGCATTATTTTGTGATATTTATTTCAAATTTAAAAATCATGATTCATATTCACCAAACAGGTATATCAATACATTGCTGGACCAAATTGTGTCAAAAGTGCATGGAATATTTCCCAACATGTGTCAATAAATCCCTCACACTTGTTTTTTGATAGCACTAAATTACATAAAGTGCTATTTGAGTCTTGATATGTTCACTGTCATGACTCATACATTGATAGTTCAACATATGGTTGTAATTGGTTGAATCAGTTCTAGATTAGTAGAAGTACAGTCTACTAATATTTCTCAAAGTGCATTTAATGTGGTATAGATCTTAACGCACACCATGATAATAGTGACCATGTGTTATTGTATTGAGTGACAAATTGACAATGTTGAATTTCAAAGGCTTCAGCTTTGGCAAATTTCGATGCAGTTTGGTTCAGTGAAACTTATTAGACATCCGCTTTGATATGAAATGTCTTTAACATCAAGACTGTCTATTGAATTGTCACTCATTAGGTACATTGTAGCCGTATAGTAATAGTAGGGTCCATTCACAATTAAGTTTGACAAATCGCAAATTGTCCTTCCTTCAATTGATCAAGGAAATTCACTGGCACTGGTTTCTGGGCATTGCCAACTCGTAGTCATAGTAAATTTACTCGTACATTGGCAATGTACAGTACGTGACAAGACTGGACTGTCTTCTATAGTTTACTTGGTTCTGTACTAACCCCGTCGCGGGGCGCTTTGTCCGTATGGGGTCGCTGCTGCGGTTGCTGTGGCGGTGTAGTCAGTCACCCAGGTAAACACTTCCTATAAAGGAAGACGCATGAAGACCAAGAATAAGATCAAACTTACTCCTTTTTCAAGATGAGTTCCTTTTCAGTCGGTTCTGGTGGCTCAACAGGTCCCTCTCCGTCCGATTTCTTCTTTTTCCCCTTTTTTCCCTTTCCTTTTTTAGGAGGCATTGTTAGTGGTGTTGAAGTTAATGAAGAATCGCTTTCTGAACAGGTGGGATGTTTATTGTTTTTGCTATTCAGAGTGAGCAGCACACAAATTGCCCCCAAATAATTCACAGATGCTCTAACATAATACTAGAGATCTGCCAAGACCAGCAGGCAACAGCAGACACTGTGTAACGTTAGGCCTACGACTACTAGTACTAGTACGAGTAGGTTGCCTATTAAGTACAAATGTATACAAAATAGTACAGAAATAACAGAAGCTATTCGTTGCTTCGGCTAGGATCAGCTCAGCGGAGTTCGGATCCGTCGGGTCATTGTCACCGCATCGTATCGTCGAGGGCTGAGCGTCTCTCGTTGTTAAGAAAGTGAAAAGCTTATGAATACGTTATAGTTATTAACTTATAAAAATGAAATTTTGATAAAAATGCGTGTAATATATACTTATTATGTTATTATAGATTATTAAATTTTGTTTCTTATCTACCATGGGCATATTTTGATTGATAATATTTCCTTCAAAAGACTTTACTACTGAACGAGACAATTGGTTCAAAAGATGGCGGCCTCCACGGAAAGACCGGAAAGTATGGATGGACCAGAAGACGACGAAATCGATGAAGAAATCGATGTTCTTTCCCCTAACTTCAATCCTCTGAAGGCTCTTTATTCACCACAAGTCAGACTTCCAATTACAGATGCCTCATGTTTCAATAACTTATCAGAATACGAACGTTTTATGAGCACAGGAGGGAAAAACCAGCACCTCCAGATCCAACAACGTCAAAACGAGCACTGGAACGTGTAAGTAAGCCCGACCAGACGCGCGCCGTGCCGCGCCGTACGTGGCGTGGTGGCGGAGAGCACCGTGCACTGCACTGACATTACGGCTGTCGCTTCACGACGCGACAGCGCTGTTGGCTGTGCACTGGGATGTGCGCGTGCGGCCTGAGTGAGCTGAGCTGTGCTGTGTATGGTTAACTCATAATAGCTATGGTATTTGCCTGAAATTTTACTCTCATGACTTAGACCCTAAATGTAATTTAAAGCTGATGGCTAGTAACTGATCAGTGACAGTGGGAATCAGTGGAAATGCTGGGGGATGATTGTAGGGAGTTTGATGAAACGGCGGCACTTTCTGAATTTATATCTGTTAACACGTGAAATTCGATGTTGCAAACTCGCCGATTAAAACTTTTTCCAATGGTATTATACCTATTCGAAGACTTGTAGCCAAGAAGTTGCTTGTTCTTTTGATACCCATGAATTACCTGAAATAAAATTTTATTTAAATTATAGAAAAAAAAAAGCGGTCGTGAGTCAGAAATCTATGTTGATGTTGGAGGTTACACACTTCATTTTTCCATTTTTTTGTGTGGCAAAATCCCTCTGGAAGAGCACTTCCATATGTATGATCATGATGTGATGTAGGTCTACATACAGTGTGACATAGGCTACAGTATATTTTACTTTTATAACAAGTTGTGTCTTTCATTTACAGTGAAACCCCATTATAACGAGGTCCGTGGGACCGGCAACATTGCCTCAATAACCGGTACCTCGTTATAACCATACACATCAAAAACAAAGAAAAACATTTAAGCATGATGTCATATACCCATCAATCAAACTTAAGAACATCCTTAGCGTTGTTACTACACGATTATGGATCATTATCATTGAGAGAATAAAGGGAAATTGTTTGTGAATTGATATAAAAGGACGAAAAAAGTAGGGGTTGAAATGCGTTCATTCTTTATTTTTCTTCTGAAAATCTCTTCGCAAAATAGTTGCGCATTATGTTGTTGACATGTAGGCCTATATTACATTTGTGATTCTTTCTACGCCTATCTCTTCCTCTTGTATTGAACCATTCTGAAAGAATGGTATTTTTTGTTTATGAAATACAGTGTGAAATAAGAATGAACAAAATCAGATTGTATAAAATGCGTGTTTTTTTCTAAACACCAGCAGCGCAAATAGAGTAACATACATGCGTTGTTTACCGTAACTTTCGAGGTACCGGTATTTTATGCCGTTGGTGCCCAGCGGGAATGCGATGATTTCATGAATCATTTCGGCTGTAATCTTATACAGTGTATGATCGTTGCACCCGAAGGGATTTAAAATGCGTTTTTATTTTCTACCGAAAATCTCTTCGCGTTTTGTGCATCGGTTCTTTGAAAAAAATATGCGACAGGGAATTTGAAAGGCGGTGATCTTTTTTACGCAAATCTGTACCTCGTAGACCATTCTGAAAGAAAGAAAAAATCTTCATTGTGAAATGCAGTGTTAAAATTAATGATAATGAACAAACCCAGATCTATTCTAACAGATGAATGCATTTGTTTGTCTTTCTGAACACCAGCATCGCAAATGAGTAACATACATGCGTTGTTTACCGTAACTTCCGATGAAGTGCCTAGGAAGAAATTTCAGAATACCAATTCTGTCTTTCCTAGGCACTTCCTAAGTTTCTGACTTAGGAAGAAACTTAGGAAGAAACTTAGGAAGATTTTCAGAATAAAAAGAGGACTCCAAAAGTATTGTCATCTGACATTGTAATTTGTACTTTGTAATGAATTCAAGTTTGTTTGGTTTTAGGGTTTTTTTGTGCATTATAGCAGGGCTCGACACTAACGGTGGCCCGGTGGCCCGGGGCCACCAAAAATGAAAGTCGGGCCACCAAATTTCAAAAAAGGGCAAATTTGGTGGCCCGCCTCGGGCCACCAAAATTTTTTGAAAAGTATGTCAATAAATTCGTAACTTTTTGCGCCGGAAATTAGCAGATAAATTTGTTTAAAGGATGGATGAAAAGGACTGAATGAGTGCCCGAGAGTGAGTGTTGCAAGTTTGTTGAAGTTTATTTATGAGTAGATACGTCCAACTTCTAATTCTTACTATCATAAAACTTAAATATTTGACTCATTGAAAAAAAAAGGACTTTTAATGTTTTTATTGTTTCTTTTTTCGGGACACCAAATTTTTCTCTCGGGCCACCAAAAATTTGAAATTTAGGATTTTGGTGGCCCCATCGGGCCACCAAAAAAAAAGTTAGTGTCGAGCCATGATTATAGTATCGAACTTTCATTCTTTTGTAATTTTTCCCATGTCAGAATGAAAGGTGATGTCTTTCCTAGGCACTTCCTAAGTTTCTGACTTAGGAAGAAACTTAGGAAGAAACTTAGGAAGATTTTCAGAATAAAAAGAGGACTGCAAAAGTATTGTCATCAGACATTGTAATTTGTACTTTTCAAGTTTGTCTGGTTTTAGGTTTTTTTTTTGTGCATTATAATAATAATAGAAGACATTTATAGAGCGCCTTTTCCACTGGATGCAAAGCGCTGATGAAGCGCTTTGATACTATTATAGTATCAAACTTTAATTCTTTTGTAATTTTTCCCATGTCAGAATGAAAGGCAATAGACATGAAATGGTGATTCGGGAAGCTAAAATTGCCCATAACTTCGCCAATATTCAAAGGTTTGAGCTGATCTTACCGCCATTGTTTATCTCTTTGCGTGCTCTTTCCAGTGACCCCAAATTTATGGGGATGCTGTAAAAAAAATCAAGATCTCACCGAACTCCCTAATGATTGTTCCAATCCTTGTGGGATTCATTTAAGAGTAATTAGGCCTACATTATCTATTGACTTGTTGTGTGAAAATTATTTGCTTCAGAATGGTCTCATATTCAAGCAATATGCAGTTCAATGTTTCCAGGTTAGCATGCCTGTACAGTGACGGGACGATCATTAACGGGCCATTAACGATCGCCCCGCACTCAGTCTAGTTGAGGCTGTTTAAACCGATACCCCTGGCCTGGACCTGGCCCTGGGCCTGACCCCTCTGGCTCTGTTGCCACACAATACATGTAAATTTTAACTAGTATTAGGCCTACTTGGTAATCTAATGCTTTTCAAACATGTCCGTAGTTAGGGGTCTATTTAGTATTTATTAATTCAATATAATGTATTACAGTAGCATTGTTTTGCTGTTGCTATTGATTATTATACGGTTTTTATATTTTCATTTTTGATGAATTTATGTCAGTATTCAAATCCCCAGTGAAGAACAGAATGGTAAGGCAAGGGGGGGGGGGGGGGGAGGGGAGGTGGTGGATACTAACTATATAAACCGTACACGGAAAGATTAGGCCGGGCCTCAGCTTTCTTTTACTTAGTAGTAAGTAGCTCCCTCTAATTACAGTATCTAGTGACTGTCTACCACCAGTAATCTTTGCCTTCTTTTTTCCAGAATAGGATAAAATAAAGAAAGTATTTGCTGATGTCTGTGCTATAATAGTAGCAATACATTGTATGAGAAATATACCGCTCTGCAGAATGGTTTGAAATATGAATGCTCGTCAAAAGTGGGAAAATGCTGACTCAGTGTCTCTTAGTCATCACTCTAAGTTAAAGCTTTAGTGCCCTAAAAGAATTTTTGTCTTTTGTTTTCTCAAGCTCCCTGGGCAAATTTCAACAAAATTTCTTTCTATACCCACTATAACTTCCAATGATTGTTGCTCCTCATCTATATGTGACCCGCTACAGCAAAAGGATCCGAAAGTCAATGATTTTATGAGAGCATGGCTAATAGACTATGAAATCAGCGTTTTGAGAAAACCACCTTCAAAGTTTTCCTTCGGATGCAATCTTGATCAAGGGGAGGTAAGACAGTTTTCACCTCTTGACAATAGAAGGTATGCTCCTAGCAACCTCCGTGATGTTCATTCAAGCTTAGCGCCAGCAGTCTATGCACAACCAATCAGTAACCAGGGTACCATGCACTGACCAATAAGATCAATTCCTCATTGCTAGGGGCGGAGTCTATCTGCGGCGCTAAATCCAAATCTTCGGACATGTTCCTGTTCCGTTGAAAGTTGGGAAATCATGGCTCAGAAAAATGCTTACCAGTACCTTTCCTTTGATCATTTAGCTTCAAAATTTCAACAGATGATAGACGAAACATCAGACTAAAAAATTGTGTCAAAGACAGAAATTCGATGGTTTTGATCGATTTTGATGATCTGACTTCAAACTCGATTTTCTCGACTCAGCTGTCAGTGATTTTTGGATCCTTTTGTTGTGGCGGGTCACATGTTAAATCTTGCTGTAAGACCATTAAAAGGAATGACAGTGTACCATGAACATACCATTTAGAATTCTTAAAGGTGAAAGTAATGCCAATATGAATGCAGCAATATTACCAATACAGTGTAGTATGAAACATCAGCTTAGTTTGAAAATTGAACAATCCATTCAGAAGTTATAAACTGTCAAAGTTTTGGTGCAGTCATCACTGTGATGAGAAGACTTTTATGAATAACACTTGGTGATGTCATGTGTGGACAAAAATTCAACATTTTTTCATGTTTCTACCATATTGAATGAGCACTTGACTTGCCCTTTTCAGAATGCAGGGGAAATAATATTACCCTGTTAATACCCTAGTACTACCCATTTAATGTTAATATGTCAGGTAGCTAGGAAATGTGTACTTTTCATAAAAGAGGAAATTTTGTGGAATTCTTTGTATATTTGTGTATTGTTGTACCTGGTACATACATAAGATCACAAACTGTAGTAGATTTTCATTTTTGCACTGGTCTTTCCAAATCATAGATGCATCAGAAATACATTCTTGAGAAGGAAAAAGAGTTGCTTAAAGCCAGAGGTGATCAAAGGAAAAGGACACGGCAAAATGTCTTATCTCGCATGGAAGGTGAGTAGTACTGTGATGAAATCTTCCTCTTGATCTCGGCTTGTCAAATAATGTTTATAGCAATGGAATTGTATGTTTTATTTCACTAAGAGCTATTCCATATCAGTCACTCCTTTGATTTTTTTTTTTTTTTTTTTTGGTGAGGGGGGAGGGGCCTTGTTGATGTGGTTTAACTGAATTTGGACCACATGGTTATGACATGCGATTCCTGTTAAAATGTCTGATATAATTTTCTTGATATAAATCTTCATTGCAGATCCTCGGCAAGGTCCCCTTGATCTCCTCAAGCAATGTGTAGAGAAACACTGCAGAGTCAGGGTGTGTGTGCGCAGCTTCAAAGGCCTTCGCAGCGTGTGCATTGGCTATGTCATAGCCTACGACAAAATGTTCAACATGGTGAGTTCTTGCATAGTAAGTACAGTCAACCTTGCCTAAATAGAACATATTAGGACTGAAGAAATAGCTTTGACTCAGAGAAAATTCAACTTATGATGGATTCAAATCAATAGAATATAAAGAGAAGAGGACATGAAAAGATCTTTGACTTAGGCAATTATTTGACTTATGCAATGAATGTTGACTTAAGCAAGGTCGACTGTATGTAGTTAAACAGATTTGCCCTTATGCACATATATGTGAAGTGCACACTTCTGTCTCCCATTCTATCAGAGTAAGAGAATGATATTATGATTGAGTCATCATCAGTCACATTTGTCTGTTTTATCAGGCCCTGAAAGATGTGGATGAAATCTACAAGAGGCCCTCCACTGGCAAGCGATATCATCATGAGGAGAAACTGACATACAGCATGGTATGAGTACTAGATTGGTTACGAATGAAAATAATGAGTAAGATAATAATACGGTGCTTACATAGCACATATCCCTACTGTAGTGTGTGTTGTATGTGCTTTAAGGGAGAAGGTTGGACATGGAAAATGTAAATGTAGTGTATATACCACAGATGTTGCAGTTTGCAATAAGATCAAAACACATTCAAAATACTTTTTGTGTGTCTGTTGTTTGTGTCTGTGTCTGTCTTGTGTGTGGTTCACAGTAAAGTGTAAGCCATGTACAAACTCTCTTCTGATCCTCCCCCAGCTGGAAAACAAGTAATGAAACAATGACAGACAAAATAAGTGAATTTGGATCATATGTGTATTCAAACACGCTTCAGTGAGGTGAGGTAAAGAGGAATGAAAGCCATGTACACATCTGGATTGAGTAAATGCAGCAATACATGTACATGTATTAGTGAAACATATCAGTGAAGTTTGAGGAAAATCAGACATTTATGAAATATACACATTCTCGGGACTTGTTACTGACATATGTTTATTGTAACATTATTGCCCCTTCTTTCTGAAAGAGATTAGTGAAGTGCTCTTTCATTATGCTAGAAAAGTGAAATACAACCTGTATGTTGAATTTTCTTCACATTTTCTTTATATCTTTTCCCATACATAATATCACAAAGTGTTGTAGTCTTCTCATCAAGTGATGTCAGCACCAGAACTAATACATGTATTGCTGCATTCATAACTTTTTTTATGGATTGTCCAATTTTCCTCAGACTTTCACTTCTGTTTTCTACTACTTTAGCTGTATTCCCCAATTCACATATATCAGGATTTAATTCTCCTTTCAGTTTAATAAGGTTGATGTATTTTAGTTTGTAAGCTGACGTTAATGATTCTAGGTACAATGATGACAAAATTATGGGTTGCTTTTTGTTCACTGTGTAGTTTAGTCATGTATATACATATTAACAAAAACAACATCTTATGTAGTACATTTTCTCTTTCATCCAGTGTTTTCTTTGTGTTAACATACTATGTTGTATATGATTTTCTCTTCAACTACATATGCATTTAAAAAAAGACATGTATTGTCAGTTTTGTGAAAAATAGGAATTTCATCGCCCGTTATATCTAGAAAGTGATCTTTATCATGATTTACACTTATCAAGGCAGTATTGTTCTAAAATCTGCAGATTATGGCCAACCTGAATCCACCCAAAAAGGAACCTGGTCTGTGCAAGGAGACGTATACCAAAGACAAGCCGAAGGCAGAGAAGAAACCCTGTCAGTTGTGTCGCATCATGCGGGAAACCATCATGGAGGAGAGGTTGCGGGAGGCCAAGAGTAGGCCGGGAGGCGATGGGAGAAGAGACTCAGTGGATGAAAGTCAGGAGGACTCAACATCAGACAGTGTGGATGATGACAGCAGTGACGATGTCCAGATTTCAATAGTGGACCAGCAAACACTCTTGAGGGACACACCTTCTGAAGCTGGTCCAACCAGTCATCATCAAACAGTTGTCAGCAAAACTGATGAAATATCCAGAAAGCCAGTGGCTACAGCAGCCCATGGTAAGGATGGTAGAACTGACAGCGTACAAACTGGTTTGTCTAGTGAAGACTCATCTTCAGCTGGAGCTGGCAGTCAAGACTCTGAGATTAAGGGTGACAGCAGTGTACTGCAGACATGTGACACTGACAGTGATTTAATGAAGAACAAATTAGATGCTGCAACTAATGAAACAACTGCAACAAATTCATCTATCTTGGCAAAGTCATCACAGATATCTTCCATCAACTCCTCGGCAACAAACCTCACGCCTTTAGGTACAGCCAAACCAAAAGAAGGTAGCACTGCAGATATTTCTGCTGTATGTGCCACAACAGATTTCATTCAATCAGCCCCTGGAGTCGAGGTACATGTACCTGATACAATTGCAGATGGGATAAAGATGCTGAGAAAGTCTGGTACACTGCCTTCAGCAATTACCACCACACACACCTCTTCAACATGTACCTTGAGCACTTCCTCAGCAACTGTGTCCAGTATGTCTTCCAGCACGCATACTCCACAGAGTTCAGGTTCCTTGTCATCTCAGTTCTCTTCAGCTTTAACACTGGGTGCACAAGACAGTCGGGACTGCGCTGTGCAAAGGTGCAAGTCCAAAGGCAAGAGATCCCGAAAGGGGAAGGGCTCTCGGAAAGGTGTGCATCTCGATCTCGAGAGTGGAAAGAGGTTGATACAACCGGAGGAGTTCAAGCGTCGCCATGTCAACCAACTCTTTGTGCGCGGAGACAATGTGGTTTTGATATCTGTGGACTCGAACATGATCACACGGGAAGTGAAAAGCCTTGACCCCCACAAACCACCATGATGATCCCTTTTTGTATGAAAACATCTACTGACTTCATTTAAATTGAAAAGTGTGCAAGAAAATTATATTCCATCCCAATGGAATCCAATTTGCTTTGCTCATATGCATTTATATGAGTAATTTATATATATTTCTGGTCAGTTTCCCTTTGTGTGCATTTTAAAAAAAAATTTGAATTGTGTGGTAGGAAAAGGATATGCCACAATCAGTATTCATTTCATTGATATCATTCTTAGTTCTGTAAAGCATGACCTGACAATCATGATAAATTTCCTGGTAAAGTAAAAATAAATTAGTATTTTGTCAGAGAATGGCATACTTTGCATTGCATGATAAAAATGTTTCTTAGTTACTGTTTTCTAGGAATGCAGTTATATATGCATTTTGTGAAGTAAATAAAAAACTTCTGAAGAGCCATAAGGTGTTCATTTACCTCAAGAAAAGAAAAGAAATGTTGAGTTTTGTGCACATATACATTTGTACAATGTATTAAAAATTTTGAACTTCATCCATGCAAGACTCTTTGATTATGGTCCTCCTTCTCAGGGAGATATTTACTGAAATGAATACTTTGCAAGCTTCTAATGGATCAAGAAAAAGTGTAAATCATTGTTGGGCATTTAAATATTCATGCATACAGTATATCATGCACAAGGAAGTATTTTGAAGGAGAACAAGTAGTTTTTCATGCGACTGATACATTAACGTTTCAAAATAAGTGCAATTATTTCTTTGTCGATATGATTCGCTTTTGTTAATACAATGTATTTATTATTGCTTTTCATCAAACATTAACTGTATAAGTGTGTGATAACATTTTGCATAGATTGATTTCAAGCACACACATGAAAGAGAGAATAATGTACCATTTCTGAGTGACATGAGAATAGCTTGAAAAAGATTGTGAGTTTATCCCCCCAGGACTGGTCTTCGGGGCAGAAAGTGACACAATCAGAAATGCCGGCTGTCACTTTTTTGTAGTATTTGTACTGTATTTTGCCCAAAATGCTGCAGTTCCATAGAACATACTGATTTTCCCTAATTGTATGACTGCACATGTCTCGTGCAGGAAAGGGGGTAGGCCTACTGTGTTTCCACTGAGAATATGCCCTCGGAATACTGCAGTGCTGTCTACAAGGTTGGTATCCCTGCATAATGGTAGCGGTATGTCATGATATTTCAGCACAAGTCACATCCTCCCCCCCCCCCCCCTCTTTAATGGCATCAAAGTTGTCCTCCGTTCCCTATAAAGTCTCATAGGAAAGCATCTTTCAACATGATCTGTGACCTTGTACAACGTAGACCAAAGAAGTGCCTTTGTACGTATGTATGAGTGTATTATTTGCTATACACAAACAGGTTGGAGGATGCCAGCCTTATTTGAAGATACAGTGTACATGTATTTCGTGATAGATTTATTGCAGTTCACTTTTTTAGTTTTAATGCGAAAGCATAAGGCTCTTATCAGAATCAAGTCGTGATTCTATAAATGAGTTTGTCTATTTGTTGTTTATTACTTAATGGGGGCACTGTGATACATTGGAAATTAAAGACTCTTGACATTGAAACAGAAGTCCTGAGTTTGAATCCTGCCAATTCCTCATCATTGGACGAGGTGTTTTTACTCATGTCCCTCTCAACCCAGGTGTGAAATGGGTACCTTGCAATGCTGGGTAATGATAATAGCAGGGACCCCTGGAAGAGCAGTGTATACACTGAAGAGCCAACCCAGAGTAAATATTACAAGACCATATCATTATTACATGAACAGGATATAATTAATGGCTAGATCCCACTGAATTGTATTTTTGGTTCATACCCAAATGTGCCTTGCAAAGTAATAAAATGTGGTACCACATGAAAACAACTTTTACTTGAACCACAGAACACAATCATGGATTATGGTCATTATTACAATTGTATCATCTCGGGCATGTCCGTATCAAAAAATTAATCAAATTCATTTGTGATGATCATATTGAAAGGAACAAGGAACTCAAAGTTCATCAGTAGAGCAATGTTGGTTCAAAACTAAATAAAGAAGTACATAAAATATTTCCAGGATTTCTTTGTGTGTGTGTGTGTGTGCATGCTCTGGAAGTGCCATGATAGTTCTCTTTGGTCAGTGTGTGTGTTTTCACAAAATATTCTAGAACAAGGAATCAATATTGATGTGGTAGTTGTCAAGAAGTTAAGCCGTGTAGGTTTGTGCAGGGTGAAATCTGATAAATACATGCATGTTCCCTCTATGAAATTGTACATAAGTACTTTAAAGTGAGAAATGTAAACAAAGTTTAATAGTCAATTTCATCTATGTTTCATGAGATTAACAGTGGAAACATTAAGTCAGTGGAAAGGAAATAGACCTACTGGAAGAGTAACTTCATGGAAAATAAGGGAATTTTGTGAATATTCTCCACACTGCCAACAAGTAGGTATTCTGTGTTCACATGCAGAAGTTAGTTCTCAAGCTGAGCGTCACTGTACACAGTAGATGTGAATACTGTACATGTACATGTATATTGCTTAATTTAAATTGAATCCACTGGAAGATTCTTGCGAGACTGACTGTTAACCTCATACATGTTTACATTGTGATGGGGGTTTTGGTAATGACAGTACATGTACACTAGCAATTTCAGCATAAAACACACACACACACACATGCACCAACATAAACATACCCAATAAATTGTGCATTTAATGAATTCACAGGGCTTGCTGTAAAGGACAACCAAAGTTTGTCATTTGTGATGGTTTCTTCACTTGAAAGCTGAATGCTCTTTATTTCTCATAAATTGAAAAAACCTCAGATTGACAAGACATGAACTTAATGCGTGTAGTTTCTGTCGCAGCATTACACATGAACACAATGTATCTTAGAATCTTTGCACCTGTATGCCCAAAAAGAAAGGTTCAAATAAGTTGAGTGGACAAGAATTGCATGATTTAATTGCGACCATCAAAGGTCATATGTGTCTTTTGGATCCCACGTAGCCTATTGTCTTTACTGCTTGTATTATGAGACAGAATTTTAAGTTTACCATACACTGTACATGGACACCTGGATACAATAAAGCTGGTTGTAATTAACCCACACTACAATGACACTTCTACATTGAATTTGCACAGTATTACGAATACACTGTACTTTATTTCCTTTCCCTGTATCTATACTGCAAGTAACAAAATTACTGCCTATAAAAACTGCATCATTGCATAGTGATAAAGAGTACTCTGTCATACACCAAGATACTGTAACCCAAACATTAAAAAAATGTGATCTAAATGGTGCACAAAACATTACACCTGGAGCACTGGACATAAGTGTTCCAAAGCCTATTTCACCAAAATGTGACATGTACTGAATTGAGATGAATGTCATGCTGGTCCTTATATAAAGGTCACTGCTACCATTAAGCATGGTGACTGTGGGCTTTAAAATACAGACAGTTGACAAGCAGATAAAACCCTATACACTACCAACACCTGTAATAGTGGTCTCTTGCCCAATGCCATTCCATCACATTATGCTTAAATGCCCTACACAGGGGCGGTTCCAGGAATTCCGTAAAGGGTAGGGGCCTTTACAAAATTAAAGGGGAATGCACGCCCTCCCCCAATTTTTCTCTTCTTTTTTTTTAAAACAAAAAATATAAAGGGGGCGTGCACCTGGTGCACCCCCCTCTGGATCCGCCACTGCTACAACATACCACACTGTCTCACCAGTGACTGTAAAACACCTAATCACATAACATCACAACTGAAAGGTATATGTGGCACATACATGTACAACGTGAAAAATTAAGACTGATTACAAGAATATTCCTGTTTTGATTCCTATGCAAATCACATACACATGATATTTGTTAGTATGTCACTTGAGATGTGCTCCTAGCGTCATAAAGTCTCAAAGATCACTACAACAGAATTCTTCATTTTGTGTAATTCAGTTGGAATGTTCAAATCTTTCACTTCAGCATCTATTCTGTCTTCCCCCAACAGTTAACCTTTGACATTGACATTGGTAAGATTTTATGATATATGCTGTCAATAATTTGCATTGCAGAATTCTCTTAGCAGAAGGTATTATAATTATTTGTCTTTACTGCTACATTTACAGTTTCTTTTGGATCTCCTTCCAAGTTTTTATCTGTGGAAAAGCAAGAACTTTTTGTGAGTTGAAGCTTTAGAGACAGAAAAAAAAAATTATTTTGTGTAATAAATGCTATGACTGACTTTGTGTTCATGACATTTTGCAATACATGCAATCTTGCAATATCTTTGCTATGAGCAAATCAGATTTAAATCTACCATTTTGTACATGCATCTCAAAATAATGATAAAGGCAAGCAAATGAACAGTTTGCATAAAATAAAATCTGGCTATAGTAAATAAAAATGAAAAGGCAAATTGTAAAGACAAATGTGAACATGAACAAACACTACATTCATCACACATTGCAAATATATCATCCTTATTGGCAAGGTTTCCATTAAATATAGAACAATCAATGTTAACAAACACTTGTTTACAACAACATACACTGTTGTACATGATAACAAGACACCAAATGACTTCATACCACACTATGGAAGCATTAGGCAAAATATTACAAATTGTACCACACACAAGTTGATAGCTACAAATAACTCCATGACAATCAACACCTATAAAATACATCTGCATCATCTTCAACTAGACATGTGAAATTCTCTGTATTGAGTCAAGTGGCAAGTCATAAGTTGCTGCTGCAAAAGTCAGCTTCACTTTTGTATTGAACAAAGCAAATGCAGATCATAATATATGTTCATTCTTTGAGTTGGACATAAAGTCACCTGTGTTGTACGCCTAAAGCCTGCCGCACACTATACAACTCACGACTATACGACTGACAGACTTTGGATCTGAAATAAACAAGCGTGTTTATTCTGAGGATATTGTGATTTATTTCGGATCCAAAGTCTGTCAGTCGTAAGGTCCTGAGTTGTATAGTGTGCGGCGGGCTTTAGTCGACCTCGCACAAGTAAAATAATTAGCTAAGTTGAAGAAAAATTTTACCCGGATGGATACAAACATGTGTTAAGTCTATTGTGTAGGTTCAAATTCACATAACCTGGTACCATACATGGTATCAAAGGATTATCTCCTGTCCCTTTGGGATTTGACTTGGGTGAAGGAGGCTTTATTCCTCAGACTGTATGCAGGGAGGTGAGACACCTCCCTGCTGTATGCCAACTTCCAATAGCAGCAATGATAATATCAAATACAGCAAGACTTGAATGTTTCATGCCTGTACCTGGAGTAAGGGTCTTTCCATTTGTGAATTGCAAGATAACTTTTAGCATCACAGTACAATCTTCTGTACACAAAATGACATGAAACTAACCTGTTCAAATGACTGCCAAGCTGGCAGATCCAATTGGGTTATCACAAAGTAAAGCATCCCATTTTGAAAGTCTGTCCTAAGACTTTACAAGCCAAGTTGAACTTTACTACTCCAGATCAGAGTCCAAAAGCATCCTCGTTTTGTGAGAGGTGTTGTGATTGAATTACTGTTGCTGTTTCTTTGGTCTAAATGATGTGCATAAAACACAAAGTTTGGAATTTTCAAACTTACATGGTAATTTTGATCACTTAAGATAACTCTTCATGAGTGTACAAGCACCAGAAATTTGTAATTACATCCACTTTTGATAAATACTTTCAATACCTGGGAATTATTACACGACTACGATCAATAGGGGGAAACAAGTGAATAAATAGACATTTTACAACAAAAAAAAATCATCAATAGCTACTGCATGAAACACTATGAACATTACACACTTTTAAGAGATATTTGCGTAAGTATTTGGCTCTCAAAGATGGAACAATCTAGTACTATTCTAAACTTGAAGTTATTTCAATACAAACATATATTATTCATATACACACAAAAATCACATGTTCTCCTGGATTGCTGGAAAACAGAAAAAAAAAGACATGAATTGAGAGTCATGTTATAAATCACTATAAGGGCAATTCCACGGTAACTGACGTTACACGTAAGGATTTTCATGAAATTATTTACCTTGTAGTTTTGTGAATGAAAGCACCTTGGGCTTGCAATTAGCATTGATGAATGAGTTCATGAGAAGGAAGAAATTGGTGGAAAGTTTTTCTCTCAAACTGCATTTCTTATCACATAGCAAGTGAAAATGTGTCAGTAACTGACGTTACGGAAAAAGGACATGGGAAATTATGGTGTAGATGTAAATGGAAATATCTCATGTCCCTGACTTTTAGCCTTTATGTGTTTAATATGGCAATACACCTAGGTTCTTAGGAACAGGTGTGCAAAATAATGTGCACTTTAGTTGTCTCCTTTTACCACCATGCCAATTTCAGTGAAGGCATGACGGTAACTGACGTTACGTAACTGACGTTACGCTTACATTTGCCATAGGGTTTACACATGCAAAATCATGATTGGGAATAGCTATGTGATATTTCATAATTCTGACCATTCAGAATGATTTGGGTGATATGGAGTCATACCTTGGTTCATCAGTCATAAATACACAATGAAATGAAACAGTAGTCCATTTTCTTTGTGTTCTATGAAAACTTAAAGGTAAACATGTCAGTAACTGACGTTACGTAACTGACGTTACACATACTTTGCCGTGGGGTTTACAGAGAACTAATTTATTTAACATGTTATTATACTGCTGCAATGTACCAGTGACAATCCCATTCAACTACAGCAACAAATTAAAACAAAATCTAAAGACACAAATGATATTGGGTGGGCCCTTGGGGGGAACCCCCCCCCCCCCCCCATGCCATAGCACAGTTGGGCAAAAATATTGTAAATGCACAAGAGGATATTTCTTGACATTTGTCTGAAGATTTGATTTTTATTCAACATTTACGATTACACAGAGCCATTAATAGATTAAGCAGTTCCAAGTATAAATATATTGACATGACTAAGGGCTTTTTTGTTTGTTTGTTTGTTTGTTTTTTAATGAACAGGAAAGTTTTTATCTACATAGAGTGCTCCACCCATAATACCTTGTAGTACTACACAAAACATGGATATTTTTGTGCTTCAAAAAAATATCAAAATATCTTCCAGGTCATGGGGAAAAAAACATGTATCAACTCATAAATATGCATAAATATGTATGAAATCTATTGTGATATATTTCTCCTTCTTTTCTTTATTTTACTCCTGATGATCTCCATCATCAATTGATTTAAATGAAAAGTGTCACACTTTTAATATTTCTCTGTGAAGAAGAAAAATAAATGCTTTTTTGGTCAAAAGAGCATTATTGTTTTATTCCTAGCTTGAAGAAATTTAACTGTTTTTCTTTTCCTTTTCACTGATATATCACGGCTTGCAAATACATTCGAGATACCAAGAAATCGGACTTTGCAATGAAAGAATACTAAAATCAATATAAAAAACTCTTTCTGTTCATAATTATCATGTGTTGTATTACAAAATGTCCCTGCATGAATAGAATAAAGTAATCAACAAATACACACTGTATGAACAATTAAAAAAAAAAACCTATAGAATCCTCTCTCACTTTGAGCAACATCAGTGTTAAGTTTCAAACAATAATGAGTACATGCCTTACGTACCATATAATACAAGATGAGCCATGTTAACTACACCACACATTTAAAGTGCAAGAGAAGAAATATCTGTTTGTGCATTTGCCTTGAGGTAGAAACTTGACTAAGCTTCTTGAAAAAAAAGAAAGAAAAATGCCAGCGAAAGCAAACATTGGTGAAGATTGTTAAACTGTTGGTATACAGCTGTGCAGAAGTTTTTTTTTTTTTTTTTTTTAAGAAAATGTGGTTAACATGCAATAATGTCACTGATTAGGCCTACAAACTTTGGTAGCTTTATCATCCCGTAGGACTGGGAATGTACTAATTTGAGTGCATATACTGCATTTGGCAAACTAAACTTCCAGATGATTTAACCTTAAACTTGTGCTGAATCAAAAATCGAAAGCTCAAGCCCCCCCCCCCCCCCAAAAAAAAAGATAATCATGGTAAATGAATTTAGAAATGAAAAAAAAAATATATATAAAAAAAATACCTGGTATCCATGGACATACCATGGTAATGACATCACTTCCTATGAAAGGGATTGCTGCTCTTTGTTGTAAGTTGACTTCCCAGATGTATTGAAATGGCCAAAAGTCAAAAAATTTGCCTCAGTTATAATTACTGTCATGGTAACTGACGTTACATACTCGTGTATGACGTTTCGGTAACTGACGTTACACATTTTGTAGTGTTCATTTTGACTCTCCAGTATGCCAAGTATCCTTATTTCTGGTATTGAAATAAAGGCATATGGGCATACATTAGAAATCCCAAGTTACATCATACAGCTCACTTCCTTTGATGAATAAACTTAAAAATTCCTTGTTTTTGGTAACTGACGTTACATCCATCATTATCAAAGTAATTAACAGTTTTTATCAAATTCTTTAAAGCTACCAGCTTTTTTTTCTATCGTGTGGTAAAAGACTTCTCTGGTAACTGCATACATATGAAAGATTGTTGTTTAGAGTACTAATAAAGTGGATATACAGAGAGTAAGTTATGCGACAATACACTCTTTTCACCATTGAGTTATAGGCATATTTTGGCAGCCATTTTGAAAATCAAAATGGCCGCTTTTATTGAAAAACATAATGATTCTTAAAACTTCAACTCAAGTACTGTCTGAAAATGTATGGTGTTTGAAACAAATATCATTTTGAATTTTTGGCACCTGTGTCCTAGTTACCGTGGAATTGCCCATAAACTTCAATGTCATTAGACACAAACACATGGGTGAAAATTGAAGGCAACACTCCTACCATGTATCAGAAGAAAAAAACAAACAAACTAAAGGAGCAAAAAATGGAATAAAAAAGAAGACAGCTCTATGGTGGACAATGATCAAGTCAGTAAGAGAGACTGAAGAAAAAGGAGACTGGCAGGCTGTAAGGTTTGTAAGAAGTCAAAGTTTGCAAATAAAGGGGAATACTTGTTTTGGTAAAAGGGGCTTTGCTGCCTTACTACAATAACTAAAAGCCAAAAAAATCAACCTTGAAATTTTGATATTTTCCTTTACAGTAAAAGTCATTCAACTTTAGGTTGGCATTATTATTTTGAACACTTCAAAATTTATTATCTGATAGGTTTCTTTTTTCAAACTCACAAAAATCTCTTTAAAATTGATGGTTTTATGGACGTACATCTGTTAGCCCAGTCATATTAAATTTTATGTATGCTGCAACCCCTTCTATTCAGCAGAACATGATTCATGATGGAGGGGAGAAAGCTAAATATTAAATGTGAGAAAATACATCTCAAGCGGGAGACACACAGCTAGAGTTGAAGAAATTCAAACTCACATGGGAGAGTGGGAGATTTTGAAAATATGGCCTCAAAGGGGGGAGATCTCTTACCAAAAACTGGAGAGTTGGGGTGTCTGGTACTTCTGAATGTAATCTTGCTTGATTAGCAGGCGATGGTGCTTGTGATGTAATTAATGTATGAACTGTGATCTGTTATTGGCAGTTGCGAACCATCAACTTTTTTAGGTGCACATGCTCAAGGTCAAAGGTCAAGGTCATATGCTCAAAATTTCACTATTTCCACCATATCTATGCTATGATTGAAGGTATTTTATTGGAACTTAATGTATACATGTACTACCAAATAAAGATTCTCTGGTTAGAGTTTTGGGTAATGAGGTCAAAGTTCAAGGGTCAAAGGTCAATTGAATAAGTTAAAATTTCACTTTTTTCTCCATATCTCGGAAATAATTCAAGGTATCTTCATGGAACTTGTATTACCTAATAGAGATTCTCTGGGAAGTTTTTTTTTTTTGCCAAAAAGGTCAAAGATCAAATGAAAGTGCTGAATTTCACTTTCTCCTCCACATCTCGGAAGTGGCTTAATTAATACCTGTACCCAGTAATCGAGTAGATATATGATGTCTGTCTAGCAATCAGGTCGTTGATTCGAGTCACACCGCAGTATGTATACCCATGATTTTTATCTTGGCTACAACTAAAACCTGAATAAGGACAATAATAAGGACAATAACTTTTACAAAAACATGCAAAATTCAGCTCAGATAGCAGCAGGGAGCATGTACAACCCCAGAGCTTCAAGAACCCTGGACCCCCGGGCCACAAGGATGAGCCGTATGCGCTCATGATGTGCGCCCTGTGCACATACAATTTCCTTCACACTTAACACATTCAGAGCTTTCGATATGCTCAAATTGCTCGCTGTTTATTATGTGCTGTTTATCCGTATTATTATTTGTCATTGAGACCTTGACATACAAGTTAGTTTTTGTATCATTATATATATTTTTTTATGGGGGGGGGGGGGGAGGGGGGCAAGTGAAATTATTGTTCAAACAAGTGTTTTGCAACAATTTGAAAATCTGTTTGCCTGACAGGAAAGTGGTGAAAAAAAAGGTATATAGCACCCTGCATGTATTACAACCCTATCTGGAAAAGTGACATTAGTTAGAATCACTGTATGTGGTCACAGAGCATAAAATACCAATTATGTGGTCATACATTTGACAAAATAATGTAGAGCATGCATTGAATTACCCCCCCCCCCCCCCCTTCCAAAGCAGTGACCCATCATCTCATGTGTTCCAGTGAGATACTATGGACCAGGAACACTTGGTTGAAACCTAATATAGAGGAATTGGTGATTTGTTTTGTTTTTCTTGCTTTTTTTTGGGGGGGGGGGGGGGGAGTTGTACCATTGACTGTAATATTACAGAGATGCTTACAGATATTGAAGCCATTATCTACCATTTGCAGATGACACCAAACCCCACATAGTGCTTGAAAATAGTTGTAAAATGTGAGTCAGGATAGAAAGATCTGATGTACAAATGAAAATCAGTGTTATCATCATCAGGTATTGTTAAATCTACGAAATGTGAACGATAGTTATATAATAAAATTGTTTATAGAATAAATTATCTACAGTTCTGGTTTAGTGAGAAAAATTACGATATTCCCCTCATATTTCAGGTTTCATTGCAAATTTTGTATATGGAAGGATGTGTTGTGATACAACTGACCTGTATATAATATGCATCAAATGTGTTAATTCGAACATTCCCTAAATCATTGCTCCTAGTTTGATTTAGTAAACAATATATTCAATGGCTCTGTGTAAAACTGTTCATGATTGCTACGTTGTATTTTGTACTTGCGACTAGCATCTATTCCTGGCAGCTGGAATGCATGCTGCAGCAACAAGCAAAATCATGCTTCAGGTTCCTGCAAGTGGGCGCTCACTGGAAGCCAACAATGAAACACCAGATTGCAAGAGCTCAATTTGGATCCGTCAAATGTCAATGTGATGTGGACTGACAAAGACGAGGTAGATCTCTCATAAACCATCATTGGATGGCTTTGCATTTTTTCCCTGTTTTATTACTGAATATAATGCTTCTGCTTTTGATTCAATCTTAGTTGGGGACTTAAAAGAATTCCATTACAGAATTGTGAAATTCATTGCTGATGCCACGTTATAGCAGGATTGTCTAAAAATATATAAATAATCCTTCATCTTATTGACAAATTTTCATTTCATTTTCATTTTTTAGACCTAAGTGAGTTTACAATATCTCCACAGACAAGCAGTCGGAGCAAATTGTGCTGCGCTGTGCCACTAATCCAATTGTTTTGCATAGGCCACAGTAAAACCTAACAGAATTTTAGAAGCTTTAAAAATGTACGTCTTTTGTATCCTGATTTGCATACAAATTTGCATACATTTTACTCACTGCCTAGTTTGTGAACTTTCTATCTGACTATCTGGTAACCACAAAGCTTACCTTTATGGGTTGGTTCCTTATGTGACTGCAGAAATACAGAAAACATAGACATGTATACTACGTGCAGTTAATGTGCTTTGTGTCCATGATAGCTCATTGCTTAAATATTAATTACTGTAAAACAAAAAATGTTCATGTGCATTTTAATTTCGCGAATTTCGCAAGCACAAAGATTCGCGAAATTGAAATTCACACGAAAGTTCTTTTCTAGAGTATATGCATTGAATGCCAGTGGCATTCCAGTGGCCGTCCACGAAAATTTCATGCCGCAAAAAAGGCCGTTGGCTCCAATTCGCGAAAAATTAATGCCGCAAATATGTCATGTTTTACAGTACCTGTAATTTTCATGTTAATGAATATTTTAGGTTAAGAGTTTAAACCCCCCTCCCCTATTCTTTGGGCTGCTATTAAAAATGTGACGTGCAAAGAAAAATGCCAACATGTCTCCAGACCCACACAGTGTATTCAGAACACTCTCTTAGGCTTTGCCCAATGTTGCCATAGTTGGCATGATTATGTGAAGACATTTATTCATTTTTTAATGCATCCACCATGAAGTGTTGTCGAAGGCATTATGTTCTTGGGTTGTCCGTCCCTTAGTCCATCCATATGTCCTTTGTCCGTTATCAATTTCGTGGACAGGGTAACTAAACTGTCTGAGGTATTCTAATGAAACTTTGCATGTGTATGAGTGGGCGAAGCTGTGCCTGTCAACCTTTTAGGTGCACATGTTTAAGTCAAATGCTCAAAAGTTCACTGTTTTCCCCATATCTATGCAATGCCTGAAGGTATTTTCTTTAAACTTAGTGTATACATGTAGTGCCCAATAAAGATTATCTAGGGAGAATTTCAGGCCATGAGTCAAAGGTCAAATTTGTTAAAATGTTAGAATTTCACCCTTTTTGTAAGGCTGCACACTTTGCCGGTCTGACGGTCCCAGACCGGTCAAAGTCACTGTCAGAGGTATTTTTTCAGGAATTGCCCAAGTTACTGGTCCGAAATGACCGGTTAAAAATAGCATTAGCGGGGTCAGTTGAAAGAAAAAGAGCAGGCCCAATCAGATAGAAATACAATGCAATTGGTTTGTTCAGCACGTTTTACGCCAGTTTTCGTTTATGTGTACCAGTGCAGCTTGTACACTAGTACAGCTTTAGTTTTGGGCATTAGCAGTTCACGAGATGGTTGCTATTTGCGCTCGCTTCATCATTCATAGCTCCATGCGCACTGACAATATAAGTACATGTATGTGTATTGTAACTACTGTGTATATGCATGTAATTCCCTGACCTCCGTTCATTCTTTATTTGCTTGTGATCGGCGGTCATGCCAGCCAAGGATTATCGAAGCACACGCATTTTGTACTCAGCACATGGTCATGACTTTTAAATGCAAGATCTGACCCCGGCTTTGCAGGAGCGTGGCAGTTGTCATGTTAATCTAAACCTCAATATCTTTAAACAAGTTTTCAAACATGTTTCAAGAAACATGATTACAAACAAGTTACAAAATTTTAAGCCCTCTCATTCAGCTCCATTACAATATCAGCACTCAAACATAAACATCTTATACAAACAATCATTACAAAATCTAGCAAAAAAAGAATAGCCTTCATGTCAAAATTTCAGTAAAATCATAACATTTCTTTTCACACATGATATAAAGGCTGAAAAATTTCATAAAATTATCACAATGTCTCTCAGCTGCAAATTTCTCTCACAGGCCAAAATATCAATAATCACTTCCAGTATTTCACTTACCATTCTGTTTGGACATATTTTCTGTGTCAAAAGGCAAGGCATATTTTACCACTAGAAAATTCTAAGAGATGTATTAAACTGTGCATATTAATCCATGTAACATCTCTTTTTCTCACTGCACAAGATTGCTGGCTCTGTCACAACCATCATGATGTATTCTCAATATAATGCACACAATCACAACAGGAGCTCTCACATATAAGTTAACAACACTGAGATGTGAACTTTCACACCACCGTTTGTCATAGCATAGCAGACATTTACTTCATCAAATTCTCCCTGTCAGTCACTCTCATAGATACTCAACTGTCCTCCAAAAGTGACATTGGTCTCTTGTTAAGTTGCAGAGCTTTGTAAGGATGACCCCAAAATCACATCTCATCATCTGAGGTAGGGTTGGGATGGACAATATATCCAGACTGGATCCTTTCCACCAGCCAAGCGAGGGCAGCATCAATATCCAGAGGAAGATGGTCTTTAACCATACCTGGCCTGACCCCAATGTTGTCAAACTGTCTGTGGGTCACCCACTGGGCGCGATATTCCTCTCTGCTCCCACAGCATCCACTGCAAAAGGGTCAAAGGTCGAATATTACAATATAACAAGAGTAATATTTTCTATGATTCTCTTCATATCTCATAACATAACTGACCATCTGTCATTCAAGATCAATAAAACCCTAAATCTATCCTAGAACAGTCACTCAATTAAGTGTTTATGTGAAGAAAGTGTGCAACCACTGGCAATCCAAACAAAACTAAAGTCAGATGTATCAAAGCGACACCACTATGACATCAAAGGGTGATCAAAATCCATGAAGACATTGATTCTGCTCTTCAAAAGGATGGCTGTGGGCACGAAGCTAAATGTTTTACAGTGACTAAGCCATAACACTGTCATCCAAGTTATTCAGTGGTGTTGCAATGCCATGACATAATATTGCCCTCTACAGTTAGAAACTCCTCTTACCCAGAATGCATTTCCTTCCTTGTGAGCCATATCATCTGACCAGGAGGAAATAGGTCCATGAACTCTTTGCGACAACGCCCCCCTCTTGAACCACTAGGCTGGTCTGCCACTGGGCTGACGTCCAGTGTGGCACTCTGTCCTTCCCTGGTTCCATCATCTCCTGTCACAGCAAGCAAGAGACAATATATTGAAGGTTCCTTGAGTGCCTGTCATGACTGTTTAATAATGTACTTTAGTAACACTGAGTCACTTGAGTCAAACTGTTACAGAACACATAGGAGACTGAACCAAGTAGGAAACTGAGGAATGTATATATACCTGCTTTACTCACAGTTTTATATTTGGGCATTATATACTTCAATCTGAATTTCATGCAGTGTTATGCTACTATTTACCTTTAAGTTGGTACATTACTAAATGTCAACACTTTGTTGCGACGACACCAACCCATAAATCATACCTTTGCTGTATCTTCCAGTACAGACCACTATTGCCATTGCACGGCCACAGAGAATACAAAGAATAATAACGGTACTTGCCCCAGTGAGCTATAAACCTTTAGGTGAGGCAGAAGCCAAACTTAACCTTAGGTGAAGGTCATATGAACAAGATATCTCATATGTGTCAAACTGAAGTTTGAACAAGTAAATGGGTGGGGGTGGTAACTGAGAATCAATAGCTGGTTTAGGAAGTAAGTCACAATTTTTTACAGGTACATTCCTTTGACAGGGGTTGAGAGTACTGTAAATATTTTGAAACCTCCACTCTGGTGGATTTTGGTAGTTTGATTCCCAGACTTGATCACCATGGATGAAATTAAAGCCAATGGACTGACTCATACAGCAATCATGACTAAAACATTGTCACTTCATGCAACAGAAATGCATTTTCAGAACATACAACTTGATTTCCCAACACATAACAATATGTTCCTGATCACATATCCATTTGGACACAGAGATAGTGCTCCATGTTTTCCCATGCGATCAAATAGAGCTCCAGCTGTAGAGTGACACAGCGTTGTCAACACATTGTTATGGAAATTAAATAGAACTGTCGCTGTTTGAGTATTTTACAGGTGTACACGATAGGGAGAATTATCTCCTATTAGTTAGCAGTCAATGACACCAACCTTCCTCCCTGGTATTGTGAGAAGACGGTTCCTCTTCCCTTGGGCTATCCAGGAGACTACCACCCCTCCCTGGGGAGAGGAGTGGCTCTCGAGGGTTGCAGCATAAGCCCTCCTCCATACCCCCATCACACTCTTCACTCTCTCTGGGGAGTTTGTCGGGAAGGCCACGGCAGCTGTACCATAACCCACGCAGCAAAATTTGGTACTGGAATGAATGAATGAATGTGCATGAAAAGAAAGATCAAGATTAGAGGTTGAGACTGACTTGGTTGCATTACAAGTTAACTAGGCTGATATTCCCATGCAATGTACTAGATGCTATGCATTCTGGTGATGTCCAAGCCCATATGCTTTTGAAGCGACAAAGGGCAGATGAATGCAATATGTGCATCATCTCTAAAAATTACACAAGTATAGAATAAAACCATGCCATACATTATTGTGTATCTATTCATGCACTTCTGAATTTTCATTTGCTGTGATGACATGGAAAAATCAACCATTTCAAAACATAGTATAGCATGCTAGTTTGACAAAAATAAGTATTAAATCACACAAGACAACTTCTGTTTTCAAACGAGGCATTAATATTCAAATAATGCTCCCTCCGGAGTTCTTTATTCTACACAGGATTTCTAAAACTAGATTGATATGACAAGTGATAGTGGGTCTGTTTTGACAAATGGACAGCACTGAGTCTCTCCAGGAATGGAAGCTCTCTGGTCATGCATGAATCAACTTCATCAATGGCACACTTTGTGAACACAACTACACAGTAATTTTGTGATATTAAAGCATACCAGTGACATACTGTATGCATGGTGACACTCATGTGTGTGCATGTGCGCGTGGGGGGGGGGGGGGGGGGGATGGGGAAAAATGATAAGTCATGATTGGAGGAGTATATAATTATATCAGATACTTCTTGCATGCCTTTCATATGAATCATCCTACTTTTTTCTCTCTTCTTCATTATTTTTCAAGCTGAAAAAAAAAAAAAAATAATCAAGAGTGTGGCTTTTCATACCTTAGGCACTTGGCTGTTGCGCACAACAGAAATGATTTGGTCCCTGAGCTGCTGAATAGTGCACACGCTCATCCTGGCAAAATGGGAGGAAAAGAAGTATATCATTAATACTTTCTTGATTGGCAAAAAAAGAAAGAAAGAAAGAAAGAAAACATAAACAAGGAAAAGTAGAAATTACGCGGTGCGTAACATATGTCCCCGCCGGAAGTAGCATTTAGTAGCAAAATGTGCAATATAGGTAAAAAATCAAGGTCAAAGGTAAAAGAAGTCAAAGGTCAAAATTCTGTGTAGAAGTTTTGAAGCCCTCACCTAGTGCCATCACATAAAGCAAACAGAATCAAAATCGGGTTAGAAATGGCGAAGGAGTAGCATTTTGTAGCCAATGTACAATATAGGTCAAAAATCAAGGTCAGAGGTCAAAGAAGTCAAAGGTCAAAATTCTGTGTAGAAGTTTTGAAGCCCTCACCTAGTGCCATCACATAAAGCAAACGGAAGTAAAATCGGGTTAGAAATGGCGAAGGAGTAGCATTTTGAAGCAAAATGTACAATACAGGTCAAAAATCAAGGTCAAAGGTCAAAGAAGTCAAAGGTCAAAATTCTGTGTAGAAGTTTTGAAGCCCTCACCTAGTGCCATCACATAAAGCAAACGGAATCGAAATCGGGTTAGAAATGGCAAAGGAGTAGCATTTTGTAGCAAAATGTACAATATAGGTAAAAAAATCAAGGTCAAAGGTCAAAGAAGTCACAGGTCAAAATTCTGTGTAGAAGTTTTGAAGCCCTCACCTAGTGCCATCACATAAAGCAAACGGAATCGAAATCGGGTTAAGAATGGCGAAGGAGTAGCATTTTGAAGCAAAATGTACAATATAGGTCAAAGGTCAAGGTCAAAGGTCACAACTGAAATTCTGTGTAGAAGTTTCAAAGCTCCCATGTAGTGCTATCATATAAAGCAAACAGAATCAAAATTGGCTCATAAATGACAGAGAAGTAGCAAATTGAACATTTTGATCACACATGGACGCACAGACGGACGGACGGACAGACGGACAGACAGACGGACACACGGACACACACACGTACGGAGCCCGTTTCATAGTCCCCTGCTCAAACTCGTTCGGCGGGGACAAAAAGAGTTCAAGGGGATTAAGACTTACTTGCAGTTCATATTCAATCTCGATACAACTGGCTGTGGTGCTCCTACACATGTAAATGGCGATTCACTGACTGAATTGCAAATTCCTCCTCCATAGAAATCATAATATATCCTTCTTTACCCATGACAGTATCTTCACATCATACTATCTATCTGTTCAACTGAATACACACAATGATTCAAGCTTTTCAGCATTCTAGCCCCCTGTGGCCCTACTCCAAGGCCCCAATGGGAATCACACATAACTTTTGAATATCTCTGCATTCCACACCTCTAAGAACGATCCCTATTGTATCTACTGAGATAATATCTTGAAGAAGATGAAAAAAGGGTTAATATCATTAAGAATCTGTTTTGGCAATGCTTTGGGGCAGTGCTTCTGGGCCAAAATGTGAGACACATCACTAATCCTGCAAAACTACTGGGTAAAGTACAAAGTGTAAGCTTGTGTATCCTGATGCCTATAAGGGTGATCCTTTCTAAACATCAAACAAGAGGGCTTCTCCAAAAGATGAAAATTTTATCAAAGTTTCAAAAATCCAAATCATTTGAACAATTTTGTATTCCTTTGCCCTATAAATGGTTTTTGCCAAATTTGTTAAAATCAGACCATGGGTTTTACAGAAGGCACTGAAAATTTCAATAGAACAATACAGACACATTTTAAGTCTTGCTTCAAAAGGGCTTGGTTGGAATGATTTCAGGAGAAAGGTGAATAATTTTATAACGTCAAACATTTGAGTTTACTAAACACCGGAGATTAGTAAAATAAGTGGGCGGGGGAGATCAGTCTGCAATTAGCTGATTTCATTTGTATACTTTACTATGACAATTATCTTAAATTTTTTATAATTTCTGATAATTCTATTCTGTACATATTTCTATGTCTTAAGTTTTGTACGTTTGTTATGCTGTTTTGTACTGTTTTGTTTTGTTTTGATTTGTTTTTCTACTCATTTTCAGTTATGTAACTTTTGTATTGTACAATTCATTGCGTATCGTGTATCTTTAATTGACGGACTGACCGAAAAACAGCCTCCGGCTGAGTCCGGTACCGTGACAAAATAAAATGAATGAATGAATGAATGAATGAAACACAAAGAAGAAAAACTTTTAAAACTCTAGTGTTTGTGAATTTTGATGTTATTTTGATGTGAAATACTACCTTTCTCTACTGGAATCTGTCAACACAATGTATATTTCCTATTGATATAGTGGATTATATTACAATCACTATGAATCTCTTCTCAGTTTGCAGTGCCTAAATCACTATCTACCATAACTGTGCTCACCTGGGAACTATGTCTTCTGCAAGAACCACAGATGTCACAAAGTCTTGAGTATAGAAGACTCCTTCAGCACTGCAGGAAAGAGAGCAGATAAGAATTTGTTCTGACTCTTCGCAAGTTAATCAATAGTCATAAAGTTATCCTATCCTGCATAGTGTGTAATGAATAATGCATATCATGAATCCACTTGTGGTGCATTTTTGGGAAAATCATAGAATACATCTTTTCTGCACAGTATCATACTACTGCTAAAACAATGTAATACATACATTATTTGCATTAACCAATAATCAGAAAAACTACATCAAATACATCAAATATCAAGTAACAAGGAAAAGTAGAAATTACGCAGTGCGTAATATATGTCCCCGCCGGAAGTAGCATTTAGTAGCAAAATGTACAATATAGGTAAAAACTCAAGGTCAAAGGTCAAAATTCTGTGTACAAGTTTTGAAGCCCTCACCTAGTGCCATCACATAAAGCAAACGGAATCGAAATGGGGTTAGAAATGGAGAAGGAGTAGCATTTTGTAGCAAAATGTACAATACAGGTCAAAAATCAAGGTCAAAGGTCAAAGAAGTCAAAGGTCAAAATTCTGTGTAGAAGTTTTGAAGCCCTCACCTAGTGCCATCACATAAAGCAAACGGAATCGAAATCGGGTTAGAAATGGCGAAGGAGTAGCATTTTGAAGCAATATGTACAATATAGGTCAAAGGTCAAGGTCAAAGGTCACAACTGAAATTCTGTGTAGAAGTTTCAAAGCTCCCATGTAGTGCTATCATATAAAGCAAACAGAATCAAAATTGGCTCATAAATGACAGAGAAGTACCAAATTGAACATTTTGATCACACACGGACGCACAGACAGACGGACGGACGGACGGACAGACGGACGACCTCACGGTGATATAATTGTGTGTCTACCCCTTTGTTCTCCCTTTTGTTGTCCCCGCCGAACGAGTTCGAGCAGGGGACTATGAAACGGGCTCCGTACGTGTGTGTGTCCGTCTGTCCGTCTGTCCGTCCGTCCGTCCGTCTGTGCGTCCGTGTGTGATCAAAATGTTCAAAATGCTACTCCTTCGCCATTTCTTACCCGATTTTGATTCTGTTTGCTTTATATGATAGCACTACATGGGAGCTTTGAAACTTCTATACAGAATTTCAGTTGTGACCTTTGACCTTGACCTATATTGTACATTTTGCTTCAAAATGCTACTCCTTCGCCATTTCTAATCCGATTTTGATTCCGTTTGCTTTATATGATGGCACTAGGTGAGGGCTTCAAAACTTCTACACAGAATTTTGACCTTTGACTTCTTTGACCTTTGACCTTGATTTTTGACCTATATTATACATTGCCTACAAAATGCTACTCCTTCGCCATTTCTAACCCGATTTTGATTCCGTTTGCTTTATGTGATGGCACTAGGTGAGGGCTTCAAAACTTGTACACAGAATTTTGACCTTTGACTTCTTTGACCTCTGACCTTGATTTTTTACCTATATTGTACATTTTGCTACAAAATGCTACTCCTTCGCCATTTGTAACCCGATTTCAATTCCGTTTGCTTTAAGTGATGGCACTAGGTGAGGGCTTCAAAACTTGTACACAGAATTTTGACCTTTGACTTCTTTGACCTTTGACCTTGATTTTTGACCTGTATTGTACATTTTGCTACCAAATGCTACTCCTTCGCCATTTCTAACCCGATTTCGATTCTGTTTGCTTTATGTGATGGCACTAGGTGAGGGCTTCAAAACTTCTACACAGAATTGTGACCTTTGACTTCTTTGACCTTTGACCTTGATTTTTTTACCTATATTATACATTGGCTACAAAATGCTACTCCTTCACCATTTCTAACCCGATTTCGATTCCATTTGCTTTATGTGATGGCACTAGGTGAGGGCTTCAAAACTTCTACATAGAATTTTGACCTTTGACTTCTTTGACCTTTGACCTTGATCTTTTTACCTATATTGTACATTTTGCTACTAAATGCTACTTCCGGCGGGGACATATATTACGCACCGCGTAATTTCTACTTTTCCTTTTTTTTTTTTTTTTAGCCACACAAGCCTGACGGAATAAAGGCCATCTATTGTGCACTATTGTTCTCCTAGCCACACAAGCATTCTCTCGTTAGCACAGACGGACGGACACACGGACACACACACGTACGGAGCCCGTTTCATAGTCCCCTGCTCGAACTCGTTCGACAGGGACAATAAATATGATAATCACTCTGCTTATTTGTCTCAAAATTATTGATAGGTTGTACTACAGCTGCTTCTCCTACTCCAAAGACAATTAGAAAATATCAAACACAACTTTTATTACCTCCGCCAAGAGGAGGTTATGTTTTCATTACCGTTGGTTTGTTGGTTTGTCCGTGTGCAAAATAACTCAAAAAGTAGTTAACGGATTTGAATTAAATTTGCAGGAAAGGTTTAGAATGATACAAGTAACAGATGATTAAATTTTGGTAGTGATCCGAGAATTTGGGGGGAATTTATGAAGGATTTTTTATATTTTGGCAGGAAGGGTCAATGAACTTGGGAGTTCAGGATGCACGTATTTGAGGTTTGCATGCGCGCACTAAAGCGCGTGCTCTAGTTTCTGCCAAGGTAAGGCGCGCCGCGCAGCTGAGGGTTTATGACGTATTAAAAGGTTTCTATAATGGGAAATCAGGCGACTTTCAGGACACAATGCCATAAATACGTATGGGTGCAAATCGTTGATATCTCTATGGAAGAACAAGATCAGTGGTGGAAATGAGCTGCATGCTTGGCGGAGGTCTGCGCTCTGAGAGTGCTTTTCTAGTTTGTTAGTTAGTTAGTTTGTCCGTGTGAAAAATAACTCAAAAAGTTGTGCACGGATTTAGATGAAACTTGCAGGGAAGGTTGAGAATGACACAAGAAACAGATGATCAAAATTTTGGTAGTGATCCGGAAATTTTTATGGATTTTATGAAGGATTTTTGATATTTTGGCAAGTAAGGTCAATGAACTTGGGAGTTCAAGCTGCGCATTTTGAGGTTTTTATGCGCGTACTAATGTGCGTGTTCTAGTTTCTGCTAGGGCGCAGTTGAGGGTTTGTGACATAACAAAAGCTTCTATATTTCTATATTGGGAAATCGGGCGATTTTTCAGCATGCATACGTATGGTTAGAAATCACTGATCTCTCTGGAAGAGCAAGATCATCGGTGGAAAGTAGCTGCTTGGCAGAGGTCTGCGATCTCAGAGTGCTTTTCTAGTTTCATATTTTGGCAACAACAGTTTGATTTGCAGCGATGACCTTTAAAGCAAGTATTGATAATAGGGAATCCATATGCTTTCTTCCAGAGTGGAATAGACCAATATTTGATATAACAGGGAAATTCAATTGAGAAGACCTTTTTTTTAAAATCAAATTCAAACCTCTTGACATCTCAATAGTAACACTGCACTTTGCATAGCACTGTTATGATAATGATTACAATTTGGTCTATTTCTACCACTACATTAACTACTGCTACTACAATTTACAACTACAACTATTACCTTAAGTATTGATAACAGCAATGATAAGAATATCAACAGTGAAAGTGACGGGTGACATTTATATACTGCTTTCTTAGTGCTTTAGCAGATGAAAGTATTTGCTTGATAAATACAAATACAATCCGATAAAACAAAATTAGAGTAAATATCAGGACTGAATAACAGCTCAAAAAAATAAAACAGTGCAAATGACAATTGACTGGTGCCATGAGAAATATAAAAAACGATGGTTTCCTGCAATACATTAAAATTGAAAGGAAGGAGACATACTTGATAAGGCCCCCTGGTGGTGCAAAGGCATAAGTCTTGATGTCAGGATACTGCTCTCGGAGGAGGATGGACAAAATGGCTGCCACTCCAGCTCCCAGACTGTGACCTGACACCACAAGTTTATAGTCCTAGGAAGAAAGGCAAAGATCAAGAATGAAGTTAGGAATATCCAGACTGATTTGCACTACTTTTATCCAAACATTCAGAATAAACGATCTGCAGATGCAAACATATGCATTCATAAAGCTATGTAGCTATGTTGATGCAACTGGGAAGAATTAAAATCTGAACACGATCAACTTGAACATTTGACAGTTATTGACAGCTAGTAACATTCACAGACGGTAAAGAGTTTTCGTGCATTATCACATATGTGCGTTTCATGAGGCATAATGATTTGTACGGATATAAGCACAGTATTAATGTGCGTCTATTTTATGTTTTCAAGCTCTCTTTTTTTTATCTTTCCTACTGGAGTTTGTTTGTTTGTTTGTTTGTTTGTTTGTTTTTGTTGTTTTTTTGGAGGGAGAAATTTTTCAGATGCAGGGAGGGTCTGGTTTGTGAGGAAAATATCACAGAAACCTTGTCAGACAATCGTAGGGTCTTTGCCTTCCTGGCTGCTGCTGGTCAAAGTTCTACAATAGAATTTTCTTCAGTTCTTCCTGGCAGTACATGTTTATTTTGAGGTTAACAGTTAATGCCCTTGAGGTATTCTATTTGTGACATAACATGTTGTAGCGTAACATATCACAATGACGTCTATGTTTGCATAGATCTATGTTTCTCTTGCTTATATAAAACAGGCAGTAAATTTGAAATCAGTTTGTGTGTGAGGATATCATGACACTTGTAAGTGCATGTATGCAAATGAGACAAAGTGCATTGATATTTTGACATTTCTCCAGTTCGTTCATAAAGCTGCCTCTGATTTTATGTTGATTCACAATTGGTGATGGAGATTTCAATTAAGTACTCTCCACTTCAGTAAATAAGTTTACCCCAGTTTCAATTGATTGTATGGATATTCAAGTTGCCTATATCATCAGTTTTCAGATATTTTCCGGCATTAGTGGTTGACTAGCCCAACAACGTTGAGCCATTTAAAAGCTTGAGGTAACAATAAGTCAAAATGCACACAGAAATTAGGTCACGTTAAATCAATATCAGCAAAATAACCTTTTCAAGTGCAAACACTTTCTCAAAATTAATGATCGACTTGCCGGATGTCTCTCGAATGCCTCTTCCAGTATATTCAGCTCCTTCAGTTTATTCAGAATGTACTTTGAGTTGTTGACAATCCCACGATGAGCGTAGATTTCATATCCTACCACATCCAGCATTTCAGCATCAGCTGACACATCAGTCAGCATATCCTGAGTAGGAACACCAGAAAGATTATAACACCATAGTCTTTTACATATGAAACACTACCAGAAACCATTATGGAAAAAAAAAAGTGACATTATTAATCAATGACATTGAAATTATCCACGAATTCCTGGTTTATAACCATTAACAAAACTGATTAGAATTCTCATCTTCACTTAATCAATTTGTTGATGAGGACTACTATCTATATGCGATCATAGCAGGTAACATAGATAAAAATACTTGGCTCAAACCAAATACATGAGAAATTGCAAAGTAGGGGCAGCAAGCTGCTAACCTTGAAAGACAATGTCCCTCTGATTGATATCACCACTGACTTGTAGGAGTGATCCAGTGCCACATAGAAGGGACTCTGAAATATCTGAACAAGAAAGAAAAAAGACATACACAATGACCTTAATGTCTAAACTTTACTTTAAGTATGCATACACTCTCTCACACACACTTGTTATTGAAAGAGAACAAAAATGATAACACAGGAACCTCATGTGGATCTTATAAATGCACTAGAAAATAGTAATGAATAACAACATAGATTAATGAATAACAACATAGATGAATAAATAATGAAATAAACAATGGTGTGGATATATCCCTCCATCCCCAACTCCCCTTCCCCATTCTCTTGAATGATCTCAGTTTGGGTGTACTGAAGGGAAGGTGTAAAATCAAATTAGACACTTTTCAATTCTTAACCAAACAGAATCATTCATTTCAGCCATACAATGGATTAAAATACATTATAACATGGGTTCAAGAATGTAGCCAATTGGAAGCGCTGAAATGAGTCACGTGTGCGTGTATTAATTTCTCACTAACATACACGGCCTGACGTCACAATGTTTACACTAGCAGTGCGCACTCAATCAGTTGTTACAAGTGCGTCGCACGCTACTATACGCGCTGTCAATCCTGTAAACAACTTCTAGTTTGGGCTGCCGGCCGGCCTTTCTTGTGTGCATAACATGTGTGGCGTACGTATACTCTTATACGTACAGTACTTTGTGCGGGATTTCCGAGTGCGACGTGCGTAAATGTTTGGGACGAACATCTTCGGACATCTTGCAAGCGCTACATGTAGCTGACTGGTATTGACCCACAAAGGTACATGAAAAATGCTGTTAGTTTTCGACCCATTTTATAAAACAAATGATGCACAGGATTATTTCGTGGCGTTAACGCACTCTATCCTGTGCATCATTTGTATATTAAGTCAAAATATAATTTCCCATAAAACAAGGTTGCATGGCCCTATTCTGATAACTGACTATATCTGCAACTGTATGAGATTAATGTTTAGTATGAGATGCAAAACTGCAGATACACAAGCACCTCCCTCTTTTCCTCACCAACCCACTCTCACTAATCACGCTCACACTCTAAATTTCCATTGCGACTGCTTTTCATGAGCAACAGATCAGTTTCTCTGCATTTTCAGATTTGTAGTCACCATTCTATTGTTCCGCTTCAGTCCACTCACTTATGGCAGTCTCTCTCATATCTCCCCCCCCCCTCTCTCTCTCTCTCTCATATTTTTCCTTTTGTCATCTGTTTCTCCTCCTCCATCTCACCAAACTCACTTGATTATGGAAGCTGACATGAAGCAGGTCATCCTCCTCCAATCCCTCCATGGCTCTGATGGCCGTTGTGTTGCACTGGCAACAGTTGTCGCCCACGATGCGGTCAGAACCCTTCATGCACTCCCCACACCTAGTGCACCAGGAAAAGGTGAGACTTCCTTCACATCTTCATTGGCAGATATCACTCATTTAAATGCTGAGTAGATTATATCAGCAATATTTGCTATTCATTACTAGATTCTACAATGTACAGAGAATGCAAATGTATTTTGCACCCTGCCAGCTAACATTTCCCAAACCAGGGAAGTGATCTTGATATAAATATGGCAAACCATATCGGGTTAAAAAAACAAAAACAAAAACAAAAAAACACAAATTGGCCATTCATGTCATGTGTCTGTGATGTCACATAGTTGTGCGCCTTGTCTTTTTCAGATAGGATAGTTCTCAAACTTTACATCTTCTACAAATCAAAGGAAAAATAAAAATTCTTGTGACTACTACCAAGACGTAGCAAGAATATATTATCTTTACAGCCATCCTAAAAGATATAGGGAGTAAATAGTTCATAAAAGTCTGACAAAAATCTGTTTCATATGGGCATTCAGAGAAAAAAAAAATATCTCTGTGAATGGTTTGTTTGAAAATATATGAAGGGCAATTTCTTATGCAATCATAATCACAGTATTGTGATGACTTTCAAAGATTAATATAAGATATCACATTTGATGGTTAAGACAAAAAGTCTTCTATCTAATCACCTCCCATTTTTCCTCCTCAGCATCTTCATTTTCCCCGCTTCTATTCTGAAATATCTGTCAATTCTTGATTTGCAATTCTCTTTTCAACTGACAACCCTCTTGCTGCTGCAAGTTTCCCCATAAGGCTGCAACTATGAATCTTCCTGTCATACCCCTTCCATCCTGCACAGACTTACCTGCCCACACAGCACAGCTTGCACAGCCAGCAGATGATGTTGGAGTTGACGAGGATGGGCCAGCCATTGGAGGCCAGGGAGAAGCGGAAGTAGTGCCAGACAGTCTCTAGGCGTGTCTCCACCTCCTCCGTGGGCAGCGGCACATCCGGGCCGGGGTTCTTGTGGGGGCTGGCATTGGAGATGCGATTCCGGCGACACCACTCCTGCTCCACCTGCACCAGGATGAGGCCAGCCACGATGTCTGATGGAACAACGTTAAGTCCCTGGGAAAGATGGCGGGAGAATCTTCAATACCATAGTCTCATTGCTCTGTACTCAACCATGACTAAACTGCAGTATCCCACACTGAAGCAGCATAGCTCCATGATTCACACAATCAGCCATATCAAAGAGAAAGTAAGTAACCTTGTGATGAAAGGTAATTTATGTGAGTTATGATTAGTGAAAATAGATGTGCTACGAAAACACAAAAGGGCTCTGGATTTGACTTGTCAAGACGGATATATAAAACAATGCTTAACTGAATTGCATATATATGGGCACTTTGTTTTGATCTCAAGAAATGGGCATTGCAGCAAATTGACAACATAAATTACAGGCTTATGGTATCCCTATCATATGACTTTGATGTATGGAAGGCACAAATTGTCTGGAATCAGTACATATCCACGGCAAACAGCACACCATAGCTTCTGTTGTAATAATGCGACTGACCTATTTTATACTCACCTGAAATATGGAGGAAAACACAGCAGCTGCTTCTGCATACGCAATTTGTGAGTTCTCATCTTTTCGTTCACAGAAGCAGCATAATCTGCACCTGTGGGGCAATCACATCAGTTTCCAAAGTGTTTGAGATATTCACAGAAATCACGGTTATCACAGGTCACTTATATTAAATTGATGTTGATCTTGATAAATCCACTTCACAATAAATGTTATGGTTAACTCTGAAGAGTATGTTACACTCTGCTGATATGTCATCAGAATCATTGCTAAATTCATCATTAATATAAAATGTCACACTACAATCATGTTTTCATTGCTCCTACAATTGATTCTCAATAGGCTATTCTGAGTAAAAAACCAAAATGTGTACCTTTTTTCCCACAGCTCGTAGTCGTCAAAGCGGTCATTTTCCCTCCTTGGCTTACCACCAAAGAGGACAATAACACAGATGGCGAGAGCAATAAGCAGGAACCAGCCAAGGACGACGGCTGCCTGCACCAGACGTACCAGACTGATGTCACACGTACGCTCTGTGTCGGGCTCCCAGTCACTGAACACCCATACAGCTCCCACCTGAGCAAAGGGCAGTGAAGATATATGGAGCGACTTGTAACAAATGATATTTAGAGGATCAATTCATTTGTCTTTTTCTTTTACTGTGCTGAAATGACAACAAAGCCTAAAGTCAGTAAAAATAATTAAATGACATTTGCACATATTTTAGATAAGAAAATATGACAAAGCAATAGGTATTATACAGCTTCATAACTCAGGAAATGCAAGTATACAAATTCAAACTGTACATCTCACAAGGAATCTTGTCATGTAAACCTTTTTATCAGCAACTGGTTAGATAAACTAAAGAAAATTCATCATGAAGTATGCTAACTGATGTGTTGATGATGACAATAATACACAAAATATTGAAGAGGAAGAAGCAAAAACATTCTATATTTGTCATTCTAATTCAAGTTTCAGCATATGATTTTGGCATGATAAGAAAAAGAAAATCCCTTATGGTTTAGAAATAATTCCAATAGATACTTTTTGAAAAATCCTTTCAACTATGATATTATTGACATGTACTCGAATATATTCATACCAGTTACTGAAACATACCACACTGCCAGCAATTTCAAACAGGAAGACAACTGTCCTGGTGTAGAGTAGAGCAGGAAGAAGTCGCCTGGGGTAGGAGTCTGTGATTGTGCCACGCCCACTGACCACACCCACCGCTGTCTCCAAGAGGATGGTCACACCCAGGATGAAAACCAGACCAATCAGAAAGCCCGTCAGGAGCCCACCTGCTACACATTGTCTGACAGATGGATGCTGTACTACATAGACAACGACGGCAGATACCAGGCTGCAAGGAAGGGATGGCAAGAATTAGTCTCTCTCTCTCTCTCTCTCTCACACAGTACAATTGTACATTCACACAAAAACACACATGCACATTACATGCTTGCAAGTTAACATATTGAATATGAGCGTTAAGCTTGCTATATCTTGACTCTACAGAGATATACCATTCCCCGCAGCAATAGTTAAAGGGATCGTACAGTTTTTGTTGAGACCTAATTTCAGGTTTCTTACATTTTTTGGTGAGATAATGAGAAACCTCTTATGAAATATGAAAGAGCATGTAATTCTATGAGGAATTCAACATTTATTTGATGAAATTGTTTTGATATGGCTAAGATATCCAAAAAAAGACCAGTTCTAATGAAGTGTGGGGGCCACACTTTATTATGATTGCTTTGTTTTACTTTGTTTTTGGATGTTTCAGTCATTCCAAACCCGATTTTCATCAAATAAACTTTGAATTCCTCTTAAAATGGTATGCTTTGTACGATATCATTTGTGTTTTCTTGGTATCTCACAAAAAGTTAAAAGCCCAGTTCTCATCTCCACCAATACTGTATCATCCCTTTAAGATGTTGTATCTTTATGTAAACACAAACTCTTAGTGTGTCAAACACTTTACTTTTATCAACTTACCAAGTTTTTTGTTTGTTTTTTTATACCAGCATTCAGTAATCTATCCACACTTGACCTAGTTGCAAGGTTAGCCATCCCATTCAGGCATAGCAATGGGCCTTAGTCCAACAGGAAGGTCATGGTGACACAATAGGGATTAGGGGGATTAGGGGGATTAGGAAATCTCTGTTCATTGACAATAAAAGAATGTCCAGACATCTGTTCCAATCGGTAAAGAATGCCTTTTCTTGTGCCTGCCAAGCACCTAACACAGCGCAGTAAGTGTAAATCACATATTCTGTAGTGTTCAATATTAACATTAGTTACTTGCCTATAAAAGTAGATGTTTTTGTATTATCACTATTGTGCTAATATAATTACGATGATATGATGATACCAATATTCAGTGTATTATGTTATCTATCTATGCGGAATCTAAACAGCTTCAAAACAAGGAAAATGTCACTGAAGAAGATGCACAATGAAGGATACTGCATTAAAATGACTGTAAAATTACTTGTAACCATTTGGTATTGTCACAAGCATCAACACTTTGGCTTTTATTTTCATATCAATTCAAAGACTGTTCTGACTACTTACAACATTAGCCGTACACAAACAGAGGCGATGGCTGGAAATACAAAGTCGTCTCCTCCGACCTGCCATCGTCTCTTAAATAGAATGAGGGCTGGCATGAGGCAACTCCTGCCTCCTGATGGCAGAAATCCTTACCAGTAATTGTTTTTCCTGAAGAGTGCAAGAGTTGGGAAAAATATAAACATATTGAACAGTATTACTGCAAAATGCGTACGACACATTACTGGCAGGTTATTCATAAACACACAAAATATTCATGGGCTACAGATTTCAAAAAAATAAACACACTCTCAATGAAAATGTAAAAATCTTACACAAATACAACACACAATCCATTTACACTGTCAGCTGCACCACAGATGTTTGACGCAAGATACAACAAAGTTCCACTTTGCAACTGATTGACTTTGTTGTCTACTTACACATTTTTGACTCGACTGTCAGTACAAACAATGCTTAGACCATGCATGCACCCATGTGGTAACTGTCACCATTGAGGGAGCACAAACTCACTGAAACTTACAATCACACAAATAAACAAACCAGTAAAACAAATTAGAATTGGTAGAACTACTAACTTAAAAAGAAAAGGAAAGACTTCTGCTTATGTCCCCCCATTACTGTCTAAGTGGTTATTTTTGCGAAAGTTGATTTTCGCGAATTTCGCAAATCACAGTTGGATCGCGTATTCAACAACATGCAAATATGTCACCATGCACTCAGTTAATACCGGTAGCGCGTTTATGATAGAAATGATGTGATGCGAAAACAACGTCTCGCAAAAATGTCTGTGACCTCCTCATTCGCGAAAATAACAGCTTATTCAGTTGTACTCAGTCGCCACGTCTGCACTCAAGCATTGCCGCGCCGCCGCACCTGGCGACACTCACGCCAGTAATCGCTCGCATTTCAGCATTCGCATGGGTCGTTTGACATCACATTTAAATTCATGATTTTAGATATGATGCCTTGAACCGATTTTGCTCAAATTTCGTGAGTAACTAGGAAACTTGTGAAGCTTTATGGACATAATCAAGCGAATTGCCGCAGTCCTTTCATTTTCGCGTTGCATTGCAAAAAAGCGTGGAGACTCCTTATAAGGGGTGCCCCGGGGGTTACTTATAAGGGGGACGGGGTTACTTATAAGGGGGACGAGTTACTTATAAGGAGGGGCCCCCCTTGTGAGTGGGTTTCCCGAACTGATATATAGTTCTAGAAGTGAAGTAGAAGTTGCTAGATGCTAGAACTAGTACTGAACTAGGCTCTAAAAAGTTTAGGACCTGAAGTCAGTGAGTAAGCACACAACCAATCACTGAATCATCTGACCATTAGGCCTACTGATTACTGTTTCCAATTTTGATACCCCCCCCCCCCCCCCCGAAAAAAGAAAAAAAAAAAATCCATGTGATTCAATGTGAATTGTTTGTTCCGCTGAATTCCGGGCCTGCACTGCACTGATCTCTACTAGGAAATATCTGTTGAAAAAGAAATCGGTGGCCTAAAAGAAACAACTCCTGGATCTTCTGATTTGTGTATACAATTTATGATAATTGACATGAATTAGAATCTTAGGGCAATAATATTAATAACAATAAAAATAAGGGAGTTACCGGCGTATTTTTTATTTACACGCAAGCCTGTGGCTTTTGGCAATCAAATTCAATAAAACCGCTCGTAAAACGTCTATGCTTACTCCGCTCGGGTTGTGTGCACAGATATTCTGTGGTTGTGTGTTGCGAAGAGTTCTGTGAGTATTTCTGTGGTCTCGCGACGACTCGATTCGTACACGTTCATCAGTGAGTGTGTGCACGGGCTGTGAAAGTTTTGCTCGCCGTGGTAGACCCTCATCCAATAATTACTAGTAGTACGTATAAATACGTATAAAAACGGGTGAGAGTGCGAAAAACAAGACAATACAAAACAAAACAAAAAATCTGACAAGAAGGAGGAGGGGGGGGGGGAGAGAATCATAAGGAAAGAGATAAAAAAGCAATGAATATTCTGTGATATCTCATCAATCATGCACAACAGGAATCAATATTATTGCGGGTTCCATGGAAGACCACAACTTTATTGGTGTATGATGGGGGGGGGGGGGGGGGGGGGGGGGGGACCATGATGGGGATGTGTAGGCCCCTAATGGGCTACCTGCAGTGACCAAAGATTATATAGTTAACGCTTATATATATATATATATATATATATATATATATATATATATATATATATATATATATATATATATATATAAGCCGAAAAATTGTGCAAAATTTGACTAAAGCATGAAACTTTCACCAGTGTTAGTACATGTTATAAGATTCATTTTAAGATCGGGAGGTAAGTCTGAATTGACCTCTGATGACCTCCAAAGGTCAATGACCTCAAAATTTGATAAAAATTGATATTTTGCGTCATTAATTAATGTTAAATATGGTAATGATGTACTAAAGACTCATTTTTCTTACAGTGGAATTGTCTTCATGTTCCATCGAACCTTGACAGGTTTACCTTTGACCTCTGATGACCTGCAGAGGTCAATGACCTCAAAATATCAGAATATTGATATTTTGTCATTGATTAATGATAAACACGGCAATGATGTACTAAAACCTTTTTTTTTAAACAGTGGAATTGCCTCAATGTTCCGTAGATCCTTGACAGGTTTTTAGCTTTGACCTCTAATGACCTCCAGAGGTCAATGACCTCAAATTATCAGAATTTTGATATTTGGTGCAATTGGTTGATGATAAACATGATAACGATGTCCTAAACATTCATTTGTGTTACAACTGAATCGTTTCTTATTCCTCAGATCAAGGGAAATTATTTACACGTCTCTGCCTTTGACCGCTGAGGATTGTGACAGGTCAATGACCTCAAAATATCAAAATACAAGGCTGTATTGATATTTGATGTATATTCAATGGTTAACTGTATACCTGGTGTGCAATTATGCATTATGCTATTAGCATTTATGCTACAAGAAGTGTCTTCTCATCCCACAGAACATTGGCCATTACGGTACCCTATGTATATCCAACTTTGACCTCCAAGGACAATGTGAGGTCAGACTTTTAGAATATCAAAATTTGTGTAGGATTGCAAATATTGATGTTTGGCTTCATTGGTTTAATCCTGAATGTTTAATCATGTACAAATCACGCCTTGACGTTATAATCAAAGTATATGTATGCATATTCCACAAAGCATTGGTTCATAGTAACAGGTCTCAGGAATGTGAGCGGTCAATTACTTCAGAAATGAAGCTTACGTGCCTTCATCAGTGATGGCAGTGACCTCAAATATAATATTTATGTTTGGGTTAGTTATGCAGACTAGCTTGCATGAAATTATGTGCAACATTATCCAATTTGCACTGGACAAAATTTGTACGCTTAAACATGGAATGTGGGGAGAGGAGTACCATATTTTGGGTTGATGCTTAATAGTTTGTGAACAGGCATATGGCAAACTAAGTCCCTTGAACTGGATGAAAGGGTGACAGATGCTAACTAGAAAACAACAGGCCCACCTCATCAGGTGTACGTCACAAGCCAAACAACCCGAGTCGTACAGCACATAGTTACGCAGCCCACGAGTCATACATCCCGTGACACTAGATGAACAAGGTCAATGAGCTCGACATCAAATATAGTAGGCCCACAAGCTGTGCGGTCCGCGAACTCGACACTCGACGAAAACAAGGCCCACGAGATTAATATATGTATTACATCAGAAAGCTTAATCTATTCAGTGTAGGTCTTGTGGACCTCCCCCTCCCCCCATGTGTCGGACCCTTATGGGCCTGGTTTGCCTATACTATAAGCAGGGCTCGACACTAACGGTGGCCCGGTGGACCGGGGCCACCCAAAACGCACATCGGGCCACCAAAATTTCAGAAATGAAGACTTTGGTGGCCTGATCGCGCCACCAAAAAATGTCGGATGTTTGCCTTTGGGCCACCAAAAATAAAAGCTAGTGTATGCAACCCCCACACCCCTTTTCGTCTCAAGGGGCCGACCAATGTTGTACAGAGGCGGATAAATTTTGGTCTGGTCTGTTAGCTTCTCTCTGTACTGGTCGGGGGTTAGCTTATCACATAGACACCAATCATCAACAAATTTCCAAAAGTCAGAGAGAAACTAAGTATTGCTTCACAACAACAGTGAATATAGAATGCGGGAGAAGGGATGAAATTTATATGGATAATGTCAATGCTGCGAACAGCATATTTATTCACCGACCTGCCTTCTCGTAGGTCTGAACCAGAAACTTGATTACAAACACCAATTACTTTCCTTACAACACAATTGAACACATCATTTATCACTTTACTCTTCTACACCTTTGGAGACCGTTTCATATTCTACCATCTTAATCTATGGGAAAGGGAGGGATTTAGTTAATCGGGAAATGATGTTAGTGGGTGTGGCCACTTATCTCGACATCGGCATGGTCGCGGGATGAGGTCCTCGCCTGCATATCGAGCTCGTCCACAGGGCTGGGGCGTCTGTTAACCGGTCTGCTTTCACTGCTTCCTTAAACAGTTCGTCACCATTGCCGTCCACGTTGTGGCAACCTGACAGGACGCTTCAACATCTCTAATGACATCAGTCGACTATTTCGAGTTCGTTACACCCCACATTGGTGTAAACCAAAGTTCTGTTTTGTCGTGGTGTACAGTTTCTCAACTTGTCGTTGTCCACCGGTTGACTCATTGACTCTTGGGCAGTCTAACCGAGATCCTCGTCACATTCACAGCGTCGAAAGACTTTAGTTAATTAATATGGAGGGGAGCATGATGTACAAGGAAAGGGGATCTCCTGACTCTATCTCAGAAGTGGTCTCCAACTATTCAAAGTTCCTCAAACTTCCAAAGTATTCTGCAGCCTTTGCTTCACTATAGTGTGAAGCCGCTCCCATGATGCTCTCCATGCTTCCTCTCCTCACTCCTCCTACTTGCTCAAACTTGGTCTTTTATAACAATTTACTAGTAGTATCCGTCCCCTAAAAGTATTTCATTGGCTAAATCTTATTTTGGGGTGTGATCTTCACTGGAAATTAATTTCTTATTGGTCAGATCTCACATTAGCTCCTCCCATTCGTTTCTGTGGAACTCCGTTTTCTTGGATTCATCTCAATTTCTGATTAACTCGCCCACTGTCTTTTTATTTCTTTATTTCTTTCTTCTCTGTAACTACTGGTCAAGACTTTATTGTTTCTTGGATAATAGAATCATAAAACAAATGAATGTTAGTGTCCTTATGACGTCCAACGTGATCGTCATCATTTTTCTGGGTTGTTGTCCCTGAATTTGTCTTTGGAATTCCTGTCTGACCTACTCCACTAAAGTACATCAAAATAAAGGAGAAGTTCTGGCTGGAGAACGACCTTCCAGCTCAGAGGGTCATTCATGTTTAGGGATCAGAGGGCAAAAAAAAAAACACGTCATTCCCGTAATTTGGACTGGGGCTTTGGGGATGGGGAGTGCGGAGAACTGAACACTAGCTGGAGAAAGTGGCCAATGTCAAACTCATAAATTCCTAGGACCAATAACTTTTCTTGGGAGGGGAGAACTGACAAAAAAAAGGAAGTCTAGCTAGAAGCAAAATAAAGGGTTTCATAAACTCCATGAAGGGGAAAAGATTGATTCATATTGACGTCACAGGGTGACTTGGAAAACAACTGTAATGCTTCTGTTTTCTTTAACTTTCTTTCTTCTTCTATTCTATTCTTTATTATATGTGCTAGTAGCCATCTGGGCTACATCTACCCCACCTCCGAAAAATTTCGTCATCGAAATTGGGTAGAACGTGTGTCATATTTACATACTTATTACAAGCAAGCATATCAAATCACCTTGCCAACCATGTCTTTGACCAATCTTAATACTCATCAAAGTAAGGATACACATACAATACTCCCAATGGTCAATATCAAGATAACGTGTCACTACCATCGTTAGACATGAATAACATGATCAAAATCATAACAAAGTATCTGTCTTCCAACAAAGGATAAGTCTGCACCTCTCAAATCTGAGACTTCATAAACTTCGAGAACTAATAACAAAACACGTAAAACATCAACGCGGATTTAATTGCAGGGCTTGCTTAATCTGCACTCCCGACATCAAGACAATCGTCGACAGAATCAAAATGTAATAATAGCTCTTTCGCAAATTCTTAAACATAATGTAATGACATTAGCATCACACTAAACCATTCAAACATAATATATCACAATACTCGTCCTGGGGTAGCTCTTCCCCATAACAGAAACACATCATATGCGAATTAATGATAACATCAAAGTGTCCATCATTACATGGCAATAGAAATACGCAAAAGATGGGTGGTTATTCCTCATCTGTAAAGTATACGGCAGGTTCGGAGAGACTAACAATCTCCTAAACTCGATAGTCCTTATTCCTTTCATAAGCCTATTGTATGTTGCTTTTTCTTTGGCAATAGCCATTCACCATGGCCTTGCTGCCATGAAACATACAACACAAAATAATCAGACTGTTAAATACATCCTATCCAGACTTTTCAACTCTAATAAATCAAAGCACATACACAACAATTCAAATCGACATGGTCATGGTTAGATGACACAAAACTGATAAAGTAATAGCAAGGTTCATTAGTTGTGAGCATTATCTTCTAATGCCCTAATTCACAGATCGTTTGATCCGCATTCATGTACATCAACTGTACATAAACATCTCATCCACTTTTGAGATGCACATTTAAAAATCCTGACCTCCCTTTGTCAGTCACAAAAAAAAATCACTATCTGACACATGCATGACTTAAAATATAACTTTGTCGAGCAAAATGAATTCACTACTATCAAACACACTCCGGGAGTCCCATGGAATCACACCATCTATGCCCCGGGCATAATTATTGACTTTATAATAGTCATAACCCTTCTCTTGAAATTCGGCCATTCTATCTTTTGGCTTCATTTTCCAAAATGATACTGATGCCTTATACACCCGAACAGTTTTGTAAATTGCTGGTTTTGCTTTTGGAAAACATGACGGCACAACGATGGACACAAACATACTAACTCACATCAAAATCTCGGTCAGTGGAAACAAAAAGAACACAACCTTCACCAGGATCAGCACAGTCAACCAAACTAGAAAGAAACAACCCTGTTTCACTTTCTACAACTGGCTGCACAACTTGACTTCAATAATACACAAGCCTGCCAGGTGAATGCAGACACCTTTTTGACCGTCCTGGGGAGACAGTCCTCCTCGTTTATAGAGGCGGTCCCAATGCAAATTCTCACCTGCGGAAAGGGGGGACACTGGGGACGGGAAACTTCTCTTCATTCAACATCACTTTCAACAACACCAGGTAGAAGCGGACACCTTTTTGACCGTCCTGTGGAGACAGTCTTCCTCAATTATAGAGGCGGTCCATAATTGCTCACCACCTGAAAAGGGTACACTGGGCACGGGGTGGAGCTTGTGACTCAAATAAAAAAAAAAGTCAACTCTCTCTGGTTCCACTATACCTCGATATTCCATGCGCGCACAACCACACCGGACACGCACAATAATCATCGTTTCATGAACAAATTGCTGTCATGCCTTCCAAATGTTTACACATTCCAGTAACGTGCGTACCGAAACCAAACGGTCAAATTTCAAAGTTTTGAGTGTTAGCATCTCAAGGAAAAGAACAAAACGGTGATCTTTAAAATCACAGTTTGTATATCGGCATTGCATCATTTTACTCGAATCTCTACAGGTTCTACTCATTCATCCCTCTCCTAAACATTGATTACCATATCGTTCATTGCCAGAACGAATAAAGACAAAATCAAAATACATGAATGAAAATTGACAACAATAACCACTACCACAACAAAAACAAATATTCGCTACAAGAATTTAACATACATACTACCAGTTGAGAGGTGCACATATTTAGCATATTTCTAACAAATGCTAACCAAAATCCTACACCTATCATCAAAGTACTAGAGCATCGTGCTGATAAACGGGAAAGAAGGTCGGTGAGTTCCGTGCAACCCCCACACCCCTTTTCGTCTCAAGGGGCCGACCAATGTTGTACAGAGGCGGATAAATTTTGGTCTGGTCTGTTAGCTTCTCTCTGTACTGGTCGGGGGTTAGCTTATCACATAGACACCAATCATCAACAAATTTCCAAAAGTCAGAGAGAAACTAAGTATTGCTTCACAACAACAGTGAATATAGAATGCGGGAGAAGGGATGAAATCTATATGGATAATGTCAATGCTGCGAACAGCATATTTATTCACCGACCTGCCTTCTCGTAGGTCTGAACCAGAAACTTGATTACAAACACCAATTACTTTCCTTACAACACAATTGAACACATCATTTATCACTTTACTCTTCTACACCTTTGGAGACCGTTTCATATTCTACCATCTTAATCTATGGGAAAGGGAGGGATTTAGTTAATCGGGAAATGATGTTAGTGGGTGTGGCCACTTATCTCGACATCGGCATGGTCGCGGGATGAGGTCCTCGCCTGCATATCGAGCTCGTCCACAGGGCTGGGGCGTCTGTTAACCGGTCTGCTTTCACTGCTTCCTTAAACAGTTCGTCACCATTGCCGTCCACGTTGTGGCAACCTGACAGGACGCTTCAACATCTCTAATGACATCAGTCGACTATTTCGAGTTCGTTACACCCCACATTGGTGTAAACCAAAGTTCTGTTTTGTCGTGGTGTACAGTTTCTCAACTTGTCGTTGTCCACCGGTTGACTCATTGACTCTTGGGCAGTCTAACCGAGATCCTCGTCACATTCACAGCGTCGAAAGACTTTAGTTAATTAATATGGAGGGGAGCATGATGTACAAGGAAAGGGGATCTCCTGACTCTATCTCAGAAGTGGTCTCCAACTATTCAAAGTTCCTCAAACTTCCAAAGTATTCTGCAGCCTTTGCTTCACTATAGTGTGAAGCCGCTCCCATGATGCTCTCCATGCTTCCTCTCCTCACTCCTCCTACTTGCTCAAACTTGGTCTTTTATAACAATTTACTAGTAGTATCCGTCCCCTAAAAGTATTTCATTGGCTAAATCTTATTTTGGGGTGTGATCTTCACTGGAAATTAATTTCTTATTGGTCAGATCTCACATTAGCTCCTCCCATTCGTTTCTGTGGAACTCCGTTTTCTTGGATTCATCTCAATTTCTGATTAACTCGCCCACTGTCTTTTTATTTCTTTATTTCTTTCTTCTCTGTAACTACTGGTCAAGACTTTATTGTTTCTTGGATAATAGAATCATAAAACAAATGAATGTTAGTGTCCTTATGACGTCCAACGTGATCGTCATCATTTTTCTGGGTTGTTGTCCCTGAATTTGTCTTTGGAATTCCTGTCTGACCTACTCCACTAAAGTACATCAAAATAAAGGAGAAGTTCTGGCTGGAGAACGACCTTCCAGCTCAGAGGGTCATTCATGTTTAGGGATCAGAGGGCAAAAAAAAACACGTCATTCCCGTAATTTGGACTGGGGCTTTGGGGATGGGGAGTGCGGAGAACTGAACACTAGCTGGAGAAAGTGGCCAATGTCAAACTCATAAATTCCTAGGACCAATAACTTTTCTTGGGAGGGGAGAATTGACAAAAAAAAAAGGAAGTCTAGCTAGAAGCAAAATAAAGGGTTTCATAAACTCCATGAAGGGGAAAAGACTGATTCATATTGACGTCACAGGGTGACTTGGAAAACAACTGTAATGCTTCTGTTTTCTTTAACTTTCTATCTTCTTCTATTCTATTCTTTATTATATGTGCTAGTAGCCATCTGGGCTACATGTATATATGAACCAAATGGTTTCTTTTGAACATGTGTTGTGTTGAAAAGTTCTTGGTAATTCTTTTCCAGGCAAAATGTATAAATCACATGAAAATTCCGATTTAAAAGCATGTGATGGGAAATGTAAACAGTATGTGGGAATGCTATATGTTTCCTGCTAAACTTATTTGTTCGTGGGGAAAAGAAAAGAAAAGAAGAGAGAAGTCTCGCTCTACCACGTCTACATACCACACAACGTCTACGGATATCTTTGTTTCACATTGTTAGTGGGGAAAAGAAAAGAAAAGAGAAGTCTCGCTTCATGAGAGATGTGCAGATCCCCCTCTACACCACAACGCCTACGAATGTCTAGGCTGAAGGTGGGTTTGATTGTCTTATAGGGCCTATAGAGCACCAACAGTAAGTGCAGATTAATTGGCACGCTATCTTTTGAATAGAAACAATACTTTGTTTCACACAAGATGATAGCAGAAAGACAATTGATAATCATCCGCTCATGTGAAATCAAGCAGAACTTTTTTCAAAACATTTCAAGAGGCATCTTGGTGAGTTACAGTCTGTTACACATGCCAATATAATGTGAAAAACAAATTGAAGGCCACCTGCAATAGGCCACCTGCAATACATCCTCGCATTTTCCGACATCACAAAAACTTTGAACAACACGTTCCATATGTACCCGTGATGGAGAGGGAAAATAATAAACAACAACATTGCAAGATTGGTGCATTTCTGCCAAGACAACAGACGAGAACTGATTCCGCGTAAAATACATAAACATGTATTTTGATTTTCCCATGCATTTTTCCCATATCATTACACACAATCATTATACACGTATACTTGATATGGTGTTCAGCTCACTGTGTGCAGACTGAGCACGACCCGATAATTCAGATCCTCTGCCTGAGAAAGGATTGTAGCCTATCCCGCGAATCAAAAAGAAGCTTTCTTATATATATATATATATATATATATATATATATATATATATATATATATATATAAAGATATATATAGTCTAGGTCTAAACATGTTGCGAATTCTCGTATTGGCTGTGTGAGGAGGGGGGGGGGGGGTGGACTGAAGATCGATGAAGCCAATCCTGCCTACCGCCACCCCACCCCCCCCCCCATATTGAAACGCATATCGACCAATAGGCCTACACATGACGAGTAATGTATAATGTAACAATTTTCGATCTCCGTTGATTGGTGATTGAAATTTTAACAGGAAAGATTGAAGGGAAAAGGAGTGGAGAAGAAGCGCGTGGATGGAAAGCTTGAAGGGAGAGTAGTTGAAAGTTATGGAATAGGCTATACAATGGTACATGTACATACATAAGAGTTGTGAAATAACATGATCGCTTGAATCTATACATATGTACATGTATTTATTTCTCAGCCCCCAACCCCCTCTGTTATATCTGTTGCTATTAAAGGCCCCTAAGTTTATCTTCAGACTGATGGTATATTATTTTGTTTCTCAAACCTGCCCCTCTTTTCTTCATATATACTACTTTCAAAGACTCACTCTGCATATTAATTTTCCGACCTCTCTCGACTTCCTCCTTTTTCAAATGCATATGACTCGTGTATTTTTTCCCTTCCTCGATCACTGCTTGAATTATCACACAATTTATTTGTTTCTCATACTCCCTCTGTCTCTCCCCCTTCACTCTTTCTCATTTTAAAACTTTACAATGTTTGTTTACAAGACCACTTTCTATAACTCTCTACATTGATCAGTTTGTCTAGAAACATGTACAGTCACGTGCAAATATGTACGAAGGAAAATTACACAACTATTGCAGGAATTCATTATGCATTTTATTCACTTCTTTATGTTCAAGCATTTTTTTTTTCATGAAGATATACTGAGTATACAAATGTAATCTGATCCTCCAATATCCAAGAAGTATTGTAATACAAACTAGAACTATCACTCAATGTTGTACTTTAACACTAACATCTCAAGTAAAATGCTCAAAACCTGAGTAAGTAAATAAATCAACAATTTCTATGATTTTCATTAAAGATACTGTTACCACGGCAGCACAATGTTTGACATTAAGAAAAAATGAAGTTTGCACAGCTCTATATCATAGCTGTCACAGTAATGTGCCAAATTTCAAGTCAAATGCTCTGAGGGAGTTAAGTTAATTCACAATATCATTGCATGATTTTCATGCTGTCACCATATTGTGTCGAGCCCATCAATGTCAACAATATTCGACCACTAATGTGGCTGTCGTATCTTTAAGCTATATGCTTATTTGACGGCAGTCTTCTGCATTTACACTCCCGATCTTGCGCCATAATTCAGTGAGATCATTTATTCCAAATGGTTCCCAATCGACGTGTTCTCTTACTCTTTTCTTTAATCTGTACACGTACGATGTATATCTCAGTTTTATATTCGAATGTACACACTGTATGTTCCATTCTCTTGTAAACAACAAGAAATGACTATTTCATTTTTGTAAAATATGATCGATGCAGAAAATTCCTAATTAATTTAAATTTATATCGTGTAATGTCATAACAACCACTTATGTCATAAGACGTAGACGACAAATTTCATAACGACCGCTAATGTCATAACACTTCGACGACAAAGTTCATAACGACCGCTAATGTCATTACACGTCGACGACAAATGTCATAATGACCACTAATGTCAAACCATGTCGAAGACAAATGTCAAAAATTTCCATTTTTATTGCAAATGTCATAACACGATGTGTTACACGACCACAAATGTTAATGGCAAAACCAATGCTGCATTACAGGGGCGGATCACGGAATTCCATAAAGGAGAGGCGCCTTTGCAAAAGTAAAGACTGCCGCACCCACTCCTTTCTTCTCTTTCTTTTTTCGTGTAAACAAAAGAAATAAGAGGAAAATAATAAGGGGGAGGGGGTTGCGCCAGCCTTTCATTTTGAAAAGGTGTCTCCCCTTTACGGAATTCCTGGATCCGCCCATGAAATGCAAGCAATGAGTTTGACATAATTATTTTGTGGATAACGCAATCGCCGGTTGAGAGGGGGCGCACCCCCTTTGATGACCCTTTCTGTTTTTGTTAAAACAACAGAAATAAAAAGAAAAAAATAGGGGGTTGCGCCAGCTTGTATAGTTTTGAAAAGTCGCCTCCCTGTAATGCAAGCATTGGGTTTTGCCATTAACCTGTGGCTGACGCAGTCGCTGATCTAAAGGGGGCGCGGCGCCCCTCCCCGTCTCTATTTTTGATAAAATCAAAAAAGGGAGGAGGTTGCGCCAACCTTTGATTTTGTAAAGGTGCTTCCCCTTTACGGAATTCCTGGATCCTCCCCTGTGACGCATTATGACATTTGCAGTAAATTTGGAAATTCTGACATTTGTGGTTGACGCGTTATGACATTTGTGGTTAATTCGATTTTGACATTTGTCGTCGACGTGTTATGACATTTGCAGTAAAAACAGAAATTTTGACATTTGTCGTCGACGTGTTATGATATTTGTGGTTAATCCGACTTTGATATTTGTCCAATGTTATGACATTTGTGGTCATTATGACATTTCTCGTCGACGTGTTATGACATTTGTGGCTAATCCGACTTTGATATTTGTCCGATGTTATGACATTTGTGGTCATTATGACGTTTGTCGTCGACGTGTTAAGACATTAGTGGTCGTTATGACATTTGTCGTCGACATGTTATAACATTTGCAGTAAAAATTGATATTTTGACATTTTTGACGTCGACGTGTTATGACATTTGTGGTCAATCCGATTTTGACATTTATCGTCGACATGTTAAGACATTATAGTGGTCATTATGACATTTGTCGTCGACTTGTCGTGACATTAGTGGTCGTTATGACATTTGTCGTCGACGTCTTATGACACATAGTGGTCATGTTATGACATTACACGATCCAAATTTACATTGATTTATTAGGAATTTTCTGCATCGATCATAATATTACAAAAATGAAATAGTCATTTCTTGTTGTTTACAAGAGAATGGAACGTACAGTGTGTACATTCGAAAATAAAACTGAGATATACATGTACGTGTACAGATTAACGAAAAGAGTAAGAGAACACGTCGATTGGGAACCATTCGGAATATGATCTCACTGAATTATGGCACAAGATCGGGAGTGTAAATGCAGAAGACTGTCGTCAAATAAGCATATATATATATATATATAGCTTAAAGATACGACAGCCACATTAGTGGTCGAATATTATTGACATTAGTGCATGGGCTCGACACAATATGGTGACAGCATAATTTTATTTTGAATAAAAATCATACAATAATATGTGAATTAACTCAACTCCGTCAGTTTTTGAGCATTTGACTTGAAATTTGGCTCATGTGACAGCTATGATAGAGTTGGGCAAACTTCATTTTTTCTTAATGTCAAACATTGTGTTGCCATGGTAACAGTATCTTTAATGAAAATCATAGAAATTGTTGATTTATTTACTTACTCACTCAGGTTTTGAGCACTTTACTTGAGATGTGGCATATGTCAGTAACTGTGTTAGTACAACATTGAGTGATAGTTCTAGTTTGTGTATATTACAATACTTTTGGATATTGGAGGATCAGATTACATCTGTATAGTCAGTATACCTTCATGAAAAAAAAGTGCTTGAACATAAAGAAGTGAATAAAATGCATAATGAATCCCTGCAATAGTGGTGTAATTTTCCTTCATGCATATTTGCACTGACTAAACATGTTTCTAGACAAACTGATCAATGTAGAGAGTAGAAAGTGGTCTTGTAAACAAACATTGTAAAGTTTTAAAATGAGAAAGAGAGAAGGGGAGAGACAGAGAGAGTATGAGAAACAAATAAATTGTATGATAATTCAAGCAGTGATCGAGGAAGGGAAAATATACACGAGTCGTCTATGCATTTGAAAAAGGAGGAAGTCGAGAGAGGTCGGAAAATTAATATGCAGGGTGAGTCTTTGAAAGTGGTATGAAGAAAAGAGGGGCAGGTTTGAGAAGTAGAATAATATACCATCAGTATGAAGATGAATTTAGGGGCCTTTAATAGCAACAGATATAACAGAGGGGTTGGAGGCTGAGAAATAAATACATGTACATACAATGTATATAGATTTAAGCGATCATGTTATTTCACAACTTTCTGATACATGTACATATACCATTGTATAGCCTATTCCATAACTTTCAACTACTCTCCCTTCAAGCTTTCCATCCATGCGCTTCTTCTCCACTCCTTTTCCCTTCAATCCTTCCTGTCAATATTTCAATCACCAATCAACGGAGATCGAAAAAGTGTTACATTATACATTACTCGTCATGTGTAGGCCTATTGGTCGATATGTGTTTTAATATCGGTGGGGGGGGGGGGGGGGGGGGGGGGGGGGGGGTCGGGCAGGATTGGCTTCACCTTCAGTCCCCCCCCCCCCCAAATATTGTAGCCAATAAGTGAATTCGCAACATGTTTGGACTTATAAGGGCTTTTTACACTTGTAAATTTTTGCTTAGCCCCGGACCAACGGTGGGGCTAAGGGGGGGCCTTAGCCCCACCGTTGGTACGGGACTATCCTTAGCCCACTTTCTGTTTACACTCGTTTTTGCCAAAGTGGGCTAGCCCCACCGATAGTACGGTACTATCTGGCCCTGCAAAATAGCAGGGGTTAGCACCGCAATTGCGGTGCCAAGCAAGTGAGTGTAAACAGAACGAAAAAATAATCCTGGGCTAAGTGACGGAGAAGTCCGACCCTCACTGACCAATCAGAAACGAGGTAATCAAGTGCTGCCGGTGCGTGCGTGTATGTGTACAGTACACAGCGTAATTATGAATATTCATGTGGTTTGGAAAGTCCGGGGCTAAGAAATACGAGTGTAAAAAGGTCAGTTTTCTCCTTAGCCCCGGACAAGAGATAGTACGGGACTAATTGGCGAGTGTAAAAAGCTGAAAAAATTGGTACAGGACTAACGATAGTCCTGGGTCAGAGAAAGTCCGGGGTTAAGAAACACAAGTGTAAAAAGCCCTATAGACTATATAATCTTTGGTCACTGTAGTGTAACTAAATACTCTGTAGCCCATTAGGAGCCAGCCTATACTCATCCCCATCATACACCAATAAAGTTGTGGTCTTCCATGGAACCCGCAATAATATTGATCACTGTTGTGCATGAATGATGATTGATGAGATATCACAGAATATTCATTGTTTTTTTTTATCTCTTTCCTTATGATTCTCTCTCCCCCCCCCCCCCCCCTTCTTGTCACATTTTTTTTTTTCGTATTGTGTTGTTTTTCGCACTCTCACCCGTTTTTACACGTATTTATACGTACTACTAGTAATTGGATGAGGGTCTACCACGGCGAGCAAAACTTTCACAGCGCGTGCACACACTCACTGATGAACGTGTACGAATCGAATCGTCGCCAGCGGAGGGTACTAGTACCACAGAAATACTCCCAGTACTCTTCGCAACGCACAACCCGAGCGGAGTAAGCATAGACGCATCAGGAGCGGTTTCATTGAATTTAATTGCCAAAAGCCACAGGCTTGCGTGTAAATAAAAAATACGCTGCCCGGCGCGCGGGCCCCTCCTGTTAATCTACCACACATATTTTTACGTGTGTGGGACTGGCCTACAGTTATTGCCATTAAACGCCACGATTACGTTTATGACCATCATCCATGGACCATTGCTATCACGTACTTACAGAAAACAAACTGCAGATCTTCGATTACTAAGATGTATTCTGCAGAAATTCGATGCTCTCATCTGAATATTCGGCATTCATTTCATGACCTTACTACTCCGGACTACAGTACCATCTCGCATCTAAGCCAAAGTACAGTCAGTACCGAGTATGTTTTGTCACGTGATAGCTTCCCCAATCGACAATCCTCATATACGCGTGGCCATGCGCGCGCCTCCTGCTCGAAGCTCAACTACATTTGAAAAAAAAACCAAAAAAAAAAAAACTTTTGCGAGTTTATATAGGAGATTTGATGAAAATCAATGAAGTCATATTACATGTACATTAGAGGTAATTTAATTGACTATCAACCCAGAGGGTTAATATAATGGAAACTTTAAGCATGAGTGACCACATCCGGGTTTTTTTTTTGTCCTCCAAGGCACAAAACTAAAAGTAAAAAATTCAAAAATTGACATGTTGTCTTTCATTTGCAAATGCCCTTCAACATAACATGATAACAAAAGACCATTTTCGTAACACAATGAGCTAGATACCTGCATACATGTATATGAAATAGCAAAAATACATTTTCGTTCTCCTTTTCTCTTTATAGCCTCATAAAATCAAACTGGGAACTTACGCCCTAAGGGGAAATACGAATTTTCTGTCAACTCAAACTTCAATGGACATAGGGAGTAAGGGTACACATTTTATCTTATTCTTTATAATTTAATAATTCAAGAATTCATGAGACAGATTCAGAAACCAAATATTATTTACATTCCTGTTAATGTTGTTTCTTCTTTCATTTAATTTGAACTTTGATTTGACAGAATATCTCTCATTTTCATTATTTTTTTAGCTTTTATTGATCTGTTGGGCTTCAAAGATATTATAGATATCAAAAGTTTATTTTTAAAACTTTTTTTTTTCAATTTTATGTTAATTTCTTATTTGTTTCTATATTTACATGGAAGAGCAGTTACGCATGAACGACAACTTCTTCAAATTTTGCCATTTTTTTTTTTACCTTGGAAGAGAAAAACAAAGGTCTTCACTCCGTGCTCGGAAAGATTCACTTTTTATTGACTTACCGGGTTATAGGCCAATTAAATTACCTTTGGCTGTATTATGATACATTAACTTTTGGGCTACCTTGTGTGTGTGTGTGTGTGTGTGTGTGTGTGTGTGTGTGTGTATAGTGTGTGCGTGTGAAGTGTGTGCGTGTGTGTATGTGTGTGTGTTTTATAATTTTGTTGACCACATTGAATAGGATTATACAGCAATAAAAAAAGTACAGAACGAGCGCTTGATCTGCAGGGGGCTACAACAAACCTTTTTATCATGAACTGATTTTTTGTACGATTATATAGGGGGCCTATATAGGAGCATGCTGTTAGCAAGACTTGATTGAAGAGTTGGGGGTGGTCCCTGTCCTGGTTTAACCCTTCCTTTATTAATTAGTCACATGTTTACTTCACATTCATTTCTTCTCTTTTTTTTTCTTTTCCCCCTAAAACAGTGAGCCATTAAAAACTATACTATCAAATCGTTCACTTTTACCGATGACTGATACAAATAGCATTAAGAATCAATTTCTGATTTCGAAAAACTCTAACATAGCCTTCGGTTCCTCCATGTATAAGTGAAAGGCACTTTGATAACGGAATGTCTATATTGAAGTATGTTATCATGAGGGCACACAATTTTGAAACCATCAAACTTTGACAGACACATTATTTCAAAGCAGCTGTATGGAAGGTAGACTTCCGTCCGAAGAGTCCCTGTTCAGGGGCGGATCCAGGAAATCCTTGAAGGGGAGGAGCCTTTACCAAATTAAACGGGGCGCACCCCTCCTTTTTCTTTTTACATCTTTTGTTTTAACGAAAAATGAAGAGGGCGCCCGGTGTGCCCCCCTCTGGATCTGTCACTGCTGTTCCAAAGCATCCAGTCAGTTTTATAGTCCTGTCCAATACAGCAGTAGCATCCGCGTCTTGCATTATAGACATGGCAAGTTAAGACCCGCCCCCGCCTCTCCCGCATGCCTTCTTATTGAAACCTCAAAGACTTGAGTGAGAAATTGCACATTTCAAAGATGTATGCTACGAGAGCCTCGATTAAACAGCTTTTCTAACTCGCACACTTTGCTACTTTGTTGGACACACTGAGATTTGATCCAAGGCAAGCTCCTTTGGGGTTGAGTTAAGTTTCCTACATCTCGATTTCAGAAATTTAGTTGTTTTGAGATATTGTTCCTCTTATAGATGGGCGATTTGGAAACCATCAAATCTAACAATCGAGTCATGTACGTTTTGCTCTCGTTCTACGGCTAGTTGTCAATATAGCACTCATTTTAGATGAGGGGTGCATGTCAAGGACGCCGCACCATGTTTGATTTATAAACACTGCACCTTGATTATGTTTGAGTGAATATTTGTTGTTTTTTTCTTGGCCATATTAGGGGCCTTTAACAGTGTCGCATCTATGAGGAATCGTCGTTATAATGACTCTATTCACTATGGAGATAGTAAACAAATAATCAACGCTGGTGAAGGTGATGGGACAAACTATCCGAGACGACCTGGATATAGCTATCTTTCCGATAGCGTATGATAGTCCATATTAGTCACGTATTCATGTCAATGAATGGCACTTTGTCAGTCAAAAGAAAAAAAAAACAGAAGTATAATTTAATCAGAATCCATGCCTTTTTTAAAATGAAAGAATAAAATGATTGTTGTCACATGCGATAAAGCCACTAAGAGTTAGAAAAAAATACATCCAAATCTTTGATTGAGGCGCACCTTGACTCTGTAGGATCTAAAAGTACTTACGTATAGAGTTTTCAATATCACAACGAGAATGACCATTAGCCAACGTCAGTAATGACAGAGACAGCTGTTACATGCACAAGTAAATAGAAGAAGAAGAAGAAGAAGAAGAAGAAGAAGAAGAAGAAGAAGGATTTCATGAAACTGATTTATGCTTTCATATTTACACCACCTTCAACCAAATTGTACAGTATTCAGCTATCACTCATATCAATGACAGTGTTATCTGATATATAGTTTATGAATTATTAAGAATCAAAAGTGGGAAATGTTTTTTGAAACACCTAGTATAAGAGTCAAAGGGGGAAGCCTACGCAGCTTGTATTACCTGGGCCCAATAAAATAAATCACATCGTTACTTTGATTGAATTGATCTGAATTCCACTTTGTGTTCAAAAGAACAGGAAAAGAATGAGTTAAATGATTATGAAAAAAGGAAAAGTCTATTTTTTATGTGAAAAAACATAATAATCTCAAAACATGTTCAAAACATGTTCAAATAACATACACGCTTGCAACAAACCTAAATAACTAGTGGTCATAAGAACCTAAGTGGAGGAGTCTAAATCAAAAACACAGCTAGTATATAAGATAGGCCCCTGAAAAAAAAATCCCATTATAACAGAACCGTAATTTACACAAACAACAACAACAAATTATTCATACCTTTAAAAACAAGCCAATAACTATAACAACTGAAACTAAAGCCCCGCAATGATAACAGAAAATGAGATGGAAGGATACGAAACAGAAGGAATAGGTGAGACAACTTGAGATTAGAAGGGAAAGAAGAGATGGGGAGGGGAGCCGATATCGAACAGAAGGATTTAACATTTCAAACATAATATTGTTGTGATATTTGGTTCTTAAATTGTCTCTTGAAATAAATGATAGACTGTCGATGCGTCAAAGTTGCATATAAATTGGTTAGTATTAGTATTCTTTGTATGTGGGGTTTTGTTTAACCTGATGTTGTGAACAAACATTGATAAAAGTACTAACATACAAAGGCAGCTATTAATATAGCTAATGTGGTTTTGATTGTTTCGGTACAGTAATTGTCAGTTATTTGTGGGGAAACAGATTAATTTTACCACCAACTGCGCTCAGGAGTTTGCATTTTAGAACCTGTTAATCGATAGACACCTTCCTTTCACAAGTTTGCAGTACTGTGATTAGTGGAAAGTTAAAAATTTATTTCCTTCACTATTATAACCCATATTCTTGGTATCGGAGTCCAATGTAAAGTCATATTTCAATTCAATAATACAAACAGAGTTGCAAGTAACTTTTAAAATATACGAAATAACTACAGAGTTGTATAATTAAGTAAATCAGAGTGAATTATGATGAAAAGAACCAAGGAAATATACAGTAATAGGTAACATAGGCCTATTACTATACACGACCCCGTGAACAAAAAAAAAGAAGGAAAATATGACGAGAGAGAGAGAGGCGGTGGGAGAGAAAAAGAGGGGAAGGGGAAGAGTGAGAAGGAACCAAAACTGATGACATGAGCACAGCTGTACAAATTTAGAATGAAAGAAATACTAGTCACATATAGTTAAGAAAAACAAAAAGGGAAAATAAAAAAACCCAAAGACATACGGAAATATATTCATATGATAAGTGAACAAAGAATGAAGGAAAAATGGAGACGATAGAGAGAGAGAGAGGAAGAAAAATGAAGAGAAAGAGGGGGAGAGTGAAAAGGCACGTTACAGATAAAGAAATCACACTCTGTAAAAAGACTTATGCAGTAACTAAGAAAAGGACGAAATATAGTCATCTTAACATGTGTCATTATATAAATACAAAACTTAGCTTAACCAGAAAGAACTGCCCTTTTTCATACTTTTCACAATTATGATCCACCTTCATTTGAGGTATCATTCTGTGTTATCTTTCAAATTCAAATTCAAATTCAAACTTTATTTTCACTTTTTTTTCCCAACAGAATGTACAAGAAACAATTATTATAAATTTGACATGCGAGTAATAAAATGTACATAACCAGACAGGATTAACAACATGTTCATGTCTACATGAACAGTACAAAAAAGATACATACACTCTATATACACTCTGCGAGAAAAAAAAAAGTGGAGGTACCCACTCAAAAGACTATGCTTGTATCATGTGGGTACCTCTGAGGGAAAGGGGAAATAAGGGGGTGAAAAGCTTACAACTACAAAGAGTGCTGGAAACTGGGAAAGTCGGGAATAGAAAAAAAAAGAAAGCAAAAGTGTGGAAAAAAGGAACAAAAAACAGGGAAAAGAGGAAGAGAGAGAGAGAGATAGAAAGAAAAGCCTAAGAAAAGCTTAATCTTATCAAGCAGGTCTATTTCTTTCGCCGTTCATTCAGAGGCTGCAATGAAAAGGTAATAGAATTCATCACCACTTTTATTCACACAATCTTTGATTTTGAAGTATTTGAATATCTTCCAGAAACTGTTGGGAATTTGTGATTAGCACAACGGAATTTGCATGAAAATTTCCCTGCGAATCATTCCAGTGTTGGAGGTATTTCTTAAAACGAAGCTCCAGCTTGAAAATTCGATAGTGCAAACATTGGGGATTAAAATTTCTTCTGTGCATCACTGCGCCACTCTTCCTTATGATTTTTATTTAATGTGGCGCAAACATAGAGATGTAGTATATATCTCTATGGGCGCAAACTAAACTTTTGCTTCTGCCAGAGTGAGATTTGATGCTTGATTGTACTAGGTGTTTCAAAAAACATTTCCCACTTTTGATTCTTAATAATTCAAAAACTATATATCAAATAACACTGTCATTGATATGAGTGATAGCTGAATAGTGTACAATTTGGTTGAAGATGGTATAAATATGAAAGCATAAATAAGTTTCATGAAATCCATGATTAATTTGAGTTAGGTTCCAGACTTTGCTCTATTTTCAACCCTCTGTACAAAATTTCACTTTGCACAGGGGTCAATGGGTGTGTATGGGAGTGTGTGGTTAACAACCTGACAATGGTCCTGAACAATGGCCAGGGTTTGAATGCTTCATTATTCATTCATGAGAAATTCCACTATCACAACTAGTCTTTATTCAGCCTCTGGCAGTATCTGTGTAAAGTCAAACGCCTGTCGATACTGTCGTTGAGTCGCGTCAGTGCTCTCCCTACTTCTGAAAAACAAAATTACAATGAATACCTTCTGTTCTATTGTAAACGTGGTGACAGGAAGTAAAGAATATCAATTAGAGTACATATATACACTTGTGTATATGGAGCCTTAAATAAATCTACTCTGAAACAAACCGCCCCAATGATAGATGCTGCTGAATTCTTTACCAAAAATGATATCTTTTTATCGAAAAAGCGAAAAATTTGTCAGACTATTTAATTAGTAGACAGTTGTATTGAAATGAGGAACTTTAGATCATTCATGCTTATTTATATCCCAAATTTAGTGATATGTCGGAAGCAAAATTTGAAAATGATTGCCAGCTGGAATGAAATGTGGTGTTTGCAAGCACTTTACTGTGCATAAATTCAGGCTAGCAGTGCCCAGGGCAATCCACATGAATTATTGATTAAGCATTCATGTGCCAGGGAGCGCCAGACTGACGCCTAGTCAACAGGTGGTTCAGGCATGTCCATTGTTCAGGGCCATTGTCAGCACACACTCACATACACAGCATTGGTTCCTGTGCGAAGTTCAATTTTTGTACAGAGGGTTAAAATTTGACCAAAATCTGAAACCTTACTTCGAAATCAATCTTAGATTTAATGAAACTGATTCATGCTTTCACGTGCAAATTACCTTCAACCAAATTGTACACTATCCAGCTATTACTCATATCAATGACAGTTTTTATCGAATGAATAGTTTTTGAAATATTTATGATCAAAAGTGAGAAATGTTTTTTGAAACACCTAGTACCAACTTTCTGTGAGACCTATCATATCTAAGGTTGTCAAATATCTAATTTTTTTTTTTATATTTTGGGGTGTTATTTTCCGATATTTGTAATCGAATCAAGTCGTTTTTACATAGGGTAACATTGTGTCTTGGAGTTTGCATTGATTAAGATTTCGGGGTGTCATTTTCCGATATTGTAATCGATTTAGGTCAGTTTCACATAGGATAACGTTGTCTCTTGGACTCGGGGTGTCATTTTCCGATATTTAGAATCGATTTAGGTGGTTTTCAATAGAATAGCGTTGTGTCTTGGAGTTTGTGTTGAGTTTGCATTAATTAGTATTTCGGGGTGTCATTTTTCGCTATCTGTGATCGATATTACGTGGTTTTCACAATCATAGGATAGCGTTGTGTCTTGGGAGTTTGTGTTGAGTTTGCATTAATTAGTATTTCGGCCTTCTACATTTTAAAAACAAAATAAAATCTACCCGACATCTATTTGGTCAAAAAATATTTTAATATTTCAATACAAATGATTTTACGCGTTTTAGTTGACTGTTGAAATGAGATGCTTGAAGAACTGAGGTAAACGTGACTTCAGTCATTCTTCGATAGGATGGATTTACTTGATCGATATCTGTTTCGAGACGACTAAGCGGTCTATACGAAGAGCCAGGTCCAGATGCTGTAATAAGCCAGTTCGGGGTTCCAGTTTGAGCATTAGCAGAAAAGGTCATTTGTACTGAGAGACAGGCTGGTTTTTAAATTCACTGAGATAAGCATCTGTAATGCTATGATTATTCATGTAATCCTTATAAATCGTGCCTGACAGTACATCCATGCACCTGACAGCAAGCGTGCCAGGTATTTGGCAATTTTAACAGAAAAAAAAACCACGATAATGTATTCGAAACAGCGCAATGGATGCTTCCCAAAGTGTTGACTGTATGACGAACCATTCTGGTCACTTCATCTGCGCAGGTTCATTCTTTATTTGAATACGAGTCCCATAAATTGCTATGTTGGGCAAACTGATGCATTAAGTCGCTTTGAATTAAGTGAAGTGTTTAAAGGGGATGGCTAGTAACTGATCAGTGGGAATCAGTGGGAATGCTGGGGGATGATTGTTCCAATCTTTGTGGGATTCATTTAAGAGTACATTATATATATCTATTGTTGTGTGAAAATTATTTGCTTCAGAATGGGCTCATATTCAAGTAATGTGCAGTTTAATGCAGTGGCGGATTCAGAGGGGGTGCAACCGGCGCACGCTCCCCTTCATTTTTCTTTAAAAACACAGGAAACAAAAAAAAAAAGTGAAATGATACCCGGAAGTGGCACTAGAAATATTACATGCGCCCCCCCCCCCCCTTACAGAATTCCTGGATCCGCCCCTGTAATGTTTCCAGGTTAGCATGCCTGTACAGTGACGGGGCATTAAACTGCACATTACTTGAATATGAGACCGTTCTGAAGCAAATAATTTTCATACAACAATAGATATATAATGTACTCTTAAATGAATCCCAGAAGAATTGGAACAATCATCCCCCAGCATTCCCAATGATTCCCACTGATCAGTTACTAGCCATCCCCTTTAACCAACTGAGAAAAACGAAAGGTCATTTGTACCCGTGTACACATGAGCTATTTCCAAACTGGCTTATTCTCCCTAATTTTCACCGCTAACGGTTTGTATTAGTTTGCATTAATCAGTAGTTTGCGTTAGTTTGCATTAACTAGTAGTTTGCATTAGTTTGCACCAGTTTGCATCAGTTTCCATTAGTTTGCGTCAATAAGTAGGACGGGGCATTCGGCTTTACAATGTTGTTTGTGAATATGGACAGGGAGGTGACACCTCCCTGTCCATATTGAAAAAAAAAAAACACACACACACTTACCGCCATTTTGAATTTCAGTATGCCGCCTCGACGAAAAGTTGAAAATCCCTATTTTTAAGTTCTAAATGACGAATGTCGCTCCGTGCAGGGAAGAATTAATGAGATCTATCGCAGGTGTTGATGAGTTGCTTTGACGAAACACAGCGTTCCTGTTTAAATATGCATATAGTTCCTCAATCACAGTAAACCGAACGAGCAGCAGTTCGATGCCCCTTTCAACACTTTCGGCAGCAACGTGTATAGAAAACAGGACACGTGAACAAAAATCAGTTTAAAAATGTAGGCATACTTTGGATCGTTAACTGTAACATGATACTTAAGTATACACATAAGTAGGGCCCTGATTTAGCCAATGACATTTCATAATCAGAAAGATTTCACATCAAGTTCTAAACTTCCCAAACGAAGCCATTTGTGCGCAAGGTAGTTGATCGATTTTTTTTTTTTGAAGAAAAACTGAAGGCATTTGTTCCCTGCCATATTACCCCCAAGTCCCACACAGGATTTCCACATTTCTTCTGAACGGAGGTCTCCGTGATATATTCAAACTCTGTAAAAGAGCGGCTTGGAGCACGGGAAGTCAAAGACAATGAAATGTCTATAAGCATTCAAGAATATTGTCATGCAATTAACCTACGAAAAGAATTGCACAAAGTGCGAAGAGATTTCGCTCCAGGCCTATCGAAACAACGAATGCCCAACGAAATTAAAAAAATGAAGATGCGTTCGCATCCGTGTGCTGATCATAATGATCACCAAGTTAGTCTGGGTGCCAAAGCCACTTTTTGGGCCTAACCTTGTTTTACCGTCCACCCAATGTTTTTGAAGGTTTTACCCTATTTCGGGGGTGCTGAATCCGAATCTGGATGATGCAACTCTTGCATCCTTGAGGGTTTTGAGATATTCAAGATGGCCGTCAAAATGGCCGCCAAAACCGGAAATTCCCACGTATTTCCTTCTTAATGGTGAGATATTGAAAACAATTGATGGATTTACCCTATTTCGAGGGTGCTGAATCCGAATCTGGATGATGCAACTCTTGCATCATTGAGGGTTTTGAGATATTCAAGATGGCCGCAAAAATGGCCGCCAAAACCGGAAATTCCCACGTATTTCCTTCTAAAAGGTGAGATATTGAAAACAATTGATCGTTTTACCCTATTTCGAGGGTGCTGAATCCGAATCTGGATGATGCAACTCTTGCATCCTTGAGGATTTTGAGATATTCAAGATGGCCGCCAAAATGGCCACCAAAACCGAAAATTCCCACGTATTTCCTTCTAAATGGTGTGAAATTGGAAATAATTGATGATTCTCCCTATTTGGAAGGTGCTGAATCCGAATCTGGATGATGCAACTCATGCATCCATGAAGTTTTTGAGATATTCAAGACGGCCGCCAAAATGGCTGTCAAAATGGCCGCCAATTAAAACCGGAAATTCCCATGTATTTCCTTCTGAATGGTGAGAAATTGAAAACAATTGATGGATCTACCCTATTTCTATGGTGTTAAATCCGAGTCTGGATGATGCAAACCTCGCATCCTTGAGGGTATTGAGATATTCAAGATGGCCGCCAAAATGGCCGCCAAAATGGCCTCCAATCAAAACCGGAAATATCTATGTATTAGCTTTTAAATGGTGAGAAATAGAAAACAGTTGATGGTTTTACTCTATTTCGAGGGTGCTGAATCCGAATCTGGATGATGCACCTCGAGATAGTCAAAATGGCCGCCAAAATGGCCGCCGAAACGGAAACTCGAATGTATTTCCTTCTTATAAATGGTAAGAAATTGATAACAATTGATGGTTTTCGTCAATGGCACAGTTTGAACTTGCTGTATATACAGTGAAACCAGCTCTACTGGATATCTTTGAGTTGGTACGATACAAGTGTGCCAGCAATAATTAACCCTTCAAGACTACAGATGCGGTTGAATAATTGCAAGATTACACTGTTTCCTCTACATATAATGGATAAGTTTTGAACACTAACAATTAATGGACAAGACATGTTCATCTAAATCATATTGTGATAGTGATGTAGAGAAGTGTACTGAAATTACCCAACATTACCTGCCTTAATCCATGAGCAGTTTTAATCTCTTTATCCATGAACACTCACATTGGTTATTTGGTTTATATTGGTGGTCTTGATGACATTGTTGAAGACACGAGTGGGACATTTTTATTGTTATGCTTCAATTTTTTCTTCAATATGATGTAACATTATGTATGTATATATGTATATATAATCTATTACAAACACACACGAGCGGACGGACAAATCACAGGTAACGCGCCTTGGAAAAAAAAGCTAAATAAAAATCAAACGACAACATGGAAGGTAATAGTTGATAATCCAGTACTTACGAATATCATAATCGCGCAGAGTGCTTTTGAAATTACCCTTATTGATATCTACTATAGTGTTCATGGATGCAACCATTTCCAATGACCTAATCAGAATATGCGACAAGTTTCACAAGAATACGAGGCGAGACTCGTCAGAATACAAGACAAGTTTCAACACCAAATACCAACATGCCATAATTTGATATTGATAGCCGAAAAGGATTAACTTTACATCTATGGAGCCATATCATTGGAGACCACAAGCATTATTTCATAACAATTATGCATAAAGACATTTTCAATCGTATCTTTCTTTGCGTTTGTACGTTTCAGTATGATGTCAATATCACTTCTTCTTTTTTCCAGTACGTGTTAAAGTTCCGTTTGAGACATATCGGAATATCTCAGTATATTACAATACCATTGTGACTGTCATTTTGACTTTCAATAAATTTTGGCTGATTTGACAAATTCGCTCAACTGAGTTGAATTCAAGAATACGAATTATTGCTTTTCACCTTGCATGGGTTTAATCTCCCGCTTCGCGTTGGAGCACAATTCTTCACCATTTCAGTATAAGAACAAGTTAAGGAGTTTCCGTTCATACAGGACATTAGTTGTCCGAAAACCTTCAAAGACCTTCAGCACCCTCGAAATAGGGTAAGACCATCAATTTATTTTAAAAATTTTACCATAAAGAAAAAATATATTGACATCGGAATTTCTGCCACTTATTTTGGCTGTCATCTTGGACGTCTAAAAACCCTAAAGAATGGACGAATTTCAACAACCAAGTTTCGAGGGTGCTGAATAGGGCCTAAAATTTACCAATTTTTGACAGTTATTTTGGCGGTCATCTTGGACATCTCAAAACCCTTAAAAAAGAACATGAAAGTTGCATCAACCAGGTTCGGATTCAGCACCCTCGAAATAGAGTGAAACCGCCACTTGTTTTCAATTTCATACCAATTAGAAGGTAATATAGGGCTCACATGGAAATTTTCGTTTTTGACGGCCATTTAGGGGCCATTCTGGCGGCCATCTTTATTATCTCAAAACCCTCAAGGAAGTAAGAGCTGTATACTGGAGCTTCAAATTCAGCAAACTCAAAATAGTGTAAAACCACCAACTGTTTTATATTTTACACAACTTAGAAGGAAATAGGGGGTCTACATATGAATTTCCGTTTTTCGCGGTCATTTTTGGCGACCATCTTTATCATCTCAAGACCCTTAAGGATGCAAGAGTTGTATCCTGAGCTTCGGATTCAGCACACTCAAAATGCGGCTGAGGATCAACCGCAGCATGTACGAATGATGAAACCCGTCATTGCCTGTTTTTTATGTTATTGTTCTGTTTGCGGTGGCGTCATCATCTTATCATGATGGAGCTGCGGTGTTCTACTCAAAGTAACTTACTGACAGCTGATTATTTCTCGCTGGAATAACTATGAGTTCGTTAATGATGTGCACAAACAAGTATTATGTAACCCGATTTTCGTTTTTTTTTCCTCCTGTAAATGAACTTGGGGGCTGAGGATCAACCGCAGCATGTACGAATGATGAACCCTGTTTGTTATATTATGTTATTTTTTTGGTGGCGTCATCAGCTTATCATGATGGGGCTGCGGCGTTTTACTTAAAGCAACTTACTGAAAGCTGATTATTTGCCGCTGGAGTAACTACAAGTTCCTTAATGATAAGCCGCCAGTTGAATGCTCTTGTTTTCCCCAAATAAGAAAAGAGTTTGTATTATTTGTTTCGGGAGTACAAATGATACAGTGTTGTAAATGACAAGGGTTTGTGGAAAGTGTACCATAAATGTATGGAAGATGTACGCTGAGGCGTCACGTGAACCCAAATTCAGATGTTTATTCCTTGGTCCTTTTGTTCCTCTCTACCCTCACACAGTACACGCGATATCTAAGTTATGCCTTGTACCAGATAACCATATACCAATTATGTGCACAAACAAGTTTTGTGTAACCCGATTTTTGTCTTTTTCTCTGTGAATGAACTTGGCGGCTGAGGGTCAACCGCAACGTGGTTGAATGATGAACCTGGGCTTGTTTTTTCTTATTGTTGTGTTCTTGTCGGAGTCATCTGCTTATCATGATGAACGGCTGCGGTGTATGACCCAAAGCAACTTAATTGTTGCTAGAGTAACTATACGAGTAGAAATTTGATCCTGGTTTTTTGTTAGCTTTTCCAGGAATGATATGGGACCTTTTTGTAATTCGCTATTTTCTTTCTTCTTCTTTTTTTTTTCTTGTCGTCACTTTGTTCCTCTCTTATGTAATTGAATACCAAGTCAAACTGTTAAACCGATGGACACTGTGACCTAATCCTGGTTAATAATGTATTTCAGCAGCTGGTCTTCAATCTGATTTATCAAATTTACCTCGCTGCATCTTTACTTTTGATAATTATGGTATGCAATTTTATAAGACCGCTGCACTGGTCATGACACTATGGCAACATTATAGAACGATGCTATTTGATGTATTAAGCCATTTTTCACTTTTATCCGTTCACATACCCGTCATTTGCAGCATCACTAACAATCGACGTTGCCATGGTTGCCGAATCATTCATTTATTTCCAATAGGTCAATACAATCTTTTTTTTTCCTTTTGCATTTATTTCTGCAGTATCAATTTCCCCCTCTTTTGTATAATCATAGAAATGTCATGCACCGATATGTCAAAATTGATACTCTCTAATTTGTGTCAAGAAGGACGATAGCAAGAGGAAGAGGAAAAGTGTATTAACCATCTTATTTCTTTTTCTGTGTATCACTGTAAAAAAAAAAGTAACCCGACATGAATTATTTTTTTGTGATATTATTATCATGAAGTACCAAAAGTGTTGTAATATATGGGTTTAATTAATGTGTATTGGAAAATGTGTGCAGGGTCCGTTGAGTATGACGCTATACTGTACATTTTGAATGTATTCAGTGACAGTTTAGCATCTTTCAATGTCCTGTTCATTGTTATTATCCACTGCTCTCTCCACACGGCATTCCATTTTTTTTTTTGGTAATATTGTCTCTTATAATACATAAAACTGAGATCTAAACTGATGTTTATTATTAGCTGGTTTAACCGCAGTTGTCTGCGATTACTATGGCGTTGTTGGTCTATCTTATACGTAAGCCATAGATCTATACCATTCATGAGTGGTTTTTTTTTTTTACTCGTGTGTTTTCAAGCACGCCGGGAGCTCCGCCTTGCTTGATGTCTATCAGGTTTAGTTATGTTCTGAGCAATATGTGTGCTTTTGTTGTTTTGTTTATGTTTTGTTGTTTATGTTTACTTGTTTATGTTGTCGCTTGTCATGCTATCTCTCGTGTTCACAATCAGCTGTTAATCTATTTCCAATCCATGGTTGGGTCCCGCTCGGCTTATGTAAAGTTTGCTATTCTCCAATTAGGAGCTTACGCTCCATATCTAATACTTAATTTTGGTTGTTAATGATGGCGCAGATAGATAGTTTTGCTTTTCATTCTCTAGGGAATGAAGATTTGATTAACCTTTTTGGAATCAATCAAAAGGATCAACAAAGTGAAAATAACCCATTTAGATATGAATACCGTGCAGCAGATACCATTAATTCTATCTTCGATAATTTGAATGTGAATGAGGAAAATATATTACATCAAGGTTCTGATTATCTAACGATTAATCAATTTCAGTCTTTAGAGATATCGAATGATAGTTTTTCATTGATGCATCTAAATGTCCGAAGTTTAAATAGCAACTTCGAAGATTTACAATCTTTATTAGAAAATTCTACCCAGAATTCATTTTCTGTTATTGGGCTCACTGAGACGTGGCTTACTAAATATTCCCCTAATTCTTTTGCATTTCCTGGTTATGATTTTATTACGAATAATAGAACTAACAAGGTAGGAGGAGGGGTTGCATTATATATTAAACAACATTTTGATTATTTTGTACACACCGAACTTAACTCCATGAATGAAATTTTAGAATCTTTGATTGTTGAAATAAATATCCCAAAGTCTAGGAATATTTTGATTACATTGATATATAGACCTCCAAACTCCAGCAGTGCATTATTTCTAGAAGCCTTACAGGATCTCATCCATAACCCAATTTTTGTTAATAAAAAATGCTTTGTTATGGGCGATTTCAATATAGATATATTGAAATGCCACACAGTAAATGCCTCTCAGAATTTACTTGATAGTATGTTTTCAGCTTCTTTTTTACCACTTATTACTAAACCCACCCGAGTGACAGATAATACAGCTTCACTTATTGATAATATATTTTGTAATATTACGCCTACTCCTAAATCGAATATCATTTTAGCAGATATATCGGACCACTTTCCAATTTTCACATCCATCCCAGTCACCACGAAACCAATTAGTCCCACTAGAGAAGTATTTAGAAAAGTCACACCGGATAACTTACAGAATTTGAAGAATAGTCTGAATGAAGAAACTTGGAGAGAAGTATATAGCACTCATGATACGGATTTATCATTTGATGTTTTTATGAATATTTTGAATTCTCATTTAGAGAAATATGTTCCTTTGGTAGAAGTTAAACGTGATTACAAAAAGTATCCTAGATCACCATGGATAACAAAATCTCTTCTACGATCTATAAACCGGAAAAACAATTTGTATTATGCAGACAAAATTAAACGTACTGAACAATCTCATCGTAAATATATTATGTATAAAAACACTCTTACAATAATATTGCGTTATGAAAAAAAGAAGTATTACGCGGATCAGATATCCTTTTGTAAGCATGACATGAGTAAAACTTGGAAAATAATAAACAGTGTTATAAATAAAGAAAATGATAAGTTTTGTGTTACAAGAGTTGTTTCTGGTGACAAGGAAATAACAGACCCTGTGATGATTGCAGATGCATTTAACCTTTACTTTTCGCAGATTGGACATGATCTTGCTAATAAAACTCCTGCTTGTCAAAAAAATTTCTATGAATTTCTTAAATTACCCAACTCAAATTCATTCTTTTTTGATCCGATTATTAGTTATGAAGTAAAAGATATCATTATGAGTTTGGAAAGTAAAAGAAGCTCGGGACCTGATTGTATTGATAACGTTATTTTGAAAAATATAGCTGAGAATATTGTTGAACCTTTAACTTACATTTTTAATTTGTCATTAAGCAGTGGTGTTGTTCCGCTACGAATGAAAATTGCTAAAGTAATCCCAATTTATAAGAAAGGTAATAAGGAAGATATTAGTAATTATAGACCAATTTCATTGTTGTCATCGTTTTCAAAACTGTTAGAAAAAGTTGTTTATTCTAGACTCCTTAAATTTCTTGATTTTTATGATATCATTTCTGATTCACAATTTGGTTTCCGCAAAGGACATAGCACTTCTCAAGCAATCCTCTCCTTTATTGAAAAAGTAGCCAAAGCAGTAGATAGGGCTCATCACACAGTGGGTGTCTTCCTGGACCTCTCCAAGGCCTTCGATACCATTGATCATAAAATATTACTTCATAAATTATGTCACTATGGTATACGTGGCAAGGCCTTGGAGTGGTTCAGGAGTTACCTCTCTGATCGTAAACAGTATGTTTTTCTATCTGGTCAAAACTCCTGCAACCAATCTGTCACCTGTGGTGTACCTCAGGGTAGTTTACTGGGACCTCTTTTATTCATTTTGTATATAAATGATATAATAAATGCTTCTAATATTTTATCTTTTGTACTTTTTGCTGATGACTCTAATGTTTTTCTTTCTCATTCAGATCCTCATATTTTGGTGGATTTGTTAAATTCTGAATTAAAGAGATTGTTATGTTGGATAAGGTCAAATAAGTTGTCTATAAATCTTCTTAAAACTAAATGTATATTATTTAGTAATACTTTAAATTTTCTTCCTAATAATATAAAAATAGATGATATAGTTATAGATGAAGTTGCGTCAATGAAGTTTTTAGGTTTGGTTATTGACAATAAACTTTCATGGAAGTCACATATTGATAGTATTTGTCACACAATATCTCGAAATATTGGTGTTATTAATAGAGTTAAATATTATTTTTCTATTCCCACCCTTTTAATGTTATATTCAGCTTTGATTTTACCTTATTTGAATTATGGCATCATAGCTTGGGGGAACACACATCCATCATATCTCGACAGACTGTCCCGTCTCCAGAAAAAAGCTCTTCGAATAATTTGTCATGTTTCTTGGAGAGCCCACACCGATGTTTTATTTTCTGAAAACAAAATTTTAAAGATAACTGATATTTATTATTATTGTCTTGGCCAATTTATGTATAAACTTTCTAATAATTTGTTGCCGTCTGTCTTCACAAGCATGTTTGCGAGAAACCGCTCGTTCCATAAATATCCAACTCGTCACTCAGATGAATTCCATCTGCCTTTAACTAGAACAATGTTTACACATTCTATATTTACATTTGCTGGACCTAAATATTGGAACAACCTTTCTAACAGTTTGAGGACATCTCCAAGTTTAAGTTCCTTTAAGAGTAATCTGAAGAAAAATATTTTGAACAGTTATAAGAATTGTTGATTCTTTATTGGTTGCAAAGAAGTGTAAAATCCAACCTTATATTCTATTGGAATTACAGCTAAGCGGCTCCATCCATCCACTACCTCTCGTGTCCTTCTATTTTTTTTTGTCTCTTATCTTCACACCACGCATTAAGCTGCTTTCTCCCCCCCCCTCTCTCTCTCATACACACACACACACACTCACACACACACACACACACACACACACACACACACACACTATTTTGTTTCTCTCCTCTCTTTTCCGGCATGACAGCGACTTTAGTGTAGTGTAGGGATTTGTTCAGGGTTTTTGTTTCGGATAAGTTAGGTTATAGGTCTTTTTGTCTTAGTTTCTTTGTTTCATCCATTTTCAATGCTTATCAGTCTATCAATCATATAATTTCTTGTATTACGTGTGGGGGGAATGCAGCCTACAAGCTCAGCTTTTTAGCATTCCTCCCCATTTCCAACATTTTCCTATACCTACAAGTTTTCTGTAAATTTATCCTTTACTTTGTATGATGAAATTTATGCACTGTATTCAATTTTTGTAATATATTTATATGTTTTTGTTGGAAATGAAAAATAAATGAATGAATGAATGAATGAAAAAGATAAAAACCACCAATTGCTTTCAAATTGTCACCATTTAGAAGGAAATACATGGGAACTTCCGTTTTGGGCGGCCATTTTAACGGCCATATTGACTATCTCAAAATCTTCAACAATGCAGGAGTTGCACCATCTAGATTCTGATTCAGCACCCTCGAAATAGGGTTAAAAAAATCAATTGTTTTCAATTTCTCACCATTTAGAAGGAAATACGTGGGAATTTTCGGTTTTGGTGGCCATTTTGGCGGCCATCTTGAATATCTCTAAAACTTCATGGATGCAGGAGTTGCATCATCCAGATTCGGATTCAGCACCCTCGAAATAGGGTAAAACCATCAATTGTTTTCAACATCTCACCTTTTAGAAGGAAATACGAGGGAATTCCGGTTTTAATTGGAGGCCATTTTGGCGGCCATCTTGAATATCTCTAAAACTTCATGGATGCAAGAGTTGCATCATCCAGATTCGGATTCAGCACCCTCGAAATAGGGTAAAACCATCAATTATTTTCAATTTCTCAACATTTAGAAGGAAATACATGGGAATTTCCGGTTTTAATTGGCGGCCATTTTGGCGGCCATCTTGAATATCTCTAAAACTTCATGGATGCAAGAGTTGCATCATCCAGATTCGGATTCAGCACCCTCGAAATAGGGTAAAACCATCAATTGTTTTTAATTTCTCAACATTTAGAAGGAAATACAAGGGAATTTCCGGTTTTAATTGGCGGCCATTTTGGCGGCCATCTTGAATATCTCAAAAACTCCATGGATGCAAGAGTTGCATCATCCAGATTCGGATTCAGCACCTTCCAAATAGGGAGAATCATCAATTCTTTTCAATTTCACACCATTTAGAAAGAAATACGTGGGAATTTTCGGTTTTGGCGGCCATCTTGGCAGCCATCTTGAATATCTCAAAACCCTCAAGGATGCAAGAGTTGCATCATCCGGATTCGGATTCAGCACCCCCGAAATAGGGTAAAACCATCACTTGTTTTCAATATCTCACCATTTAGAAGGAAATACGTGGGAATTTCCGGTTTTGGCGGCCATCTTGGCGGCCATCTTGAATATCTCAAAACCCTCAAGGATGCAAGAGTTGCATCATCCGGATTCGGATTCAGCACCCCCGAAATAGGGTAAAACCATCAAAAAACATTGGGTGGACGGTAAAACAAGGTTCAGCCTCTGGCACCCAGACTAAGTTTGACGTTCTTTGTTTTCAGTAGCTACGTAGTTTCTGAGAGATACGCTGGAGCAGGTTTTTTGTTTTGTTTGTTTGTTTGTTTGTTTGGTTGGTTGATTGTTTTTAAGCATGTTCAAATTAAAGTCTGTTCCGGCGTATCTCTGCGAGTCCTAACAGCATAGCAACAGCCCCGAGCTTAACATACACTTGCATGGTATCCGACGGTCGAAAGGCTTCATTTGACTAAAGAATCATTAACGTTTTGGCGAATGACACAATTACTGCCGGGATTACTCGTCATTATTAGCAGGGAGGTGTCAGAGAAGGAGAAGAAACGAGAATTTTTTTTTTTTTTTTTTTTTGCCCATGCTCCGTGCAGCTGAGAAGTTATGCACTCTTATTACCGCAGGTGCTAATAAATTGCTTTGACAAAAGACAGCACTTCTGTTTAAGTATGCATCATTCTTAAAATACAACATACCTAGCCAGCAGTAATGCGTTGTCCCTCCAATATTTTCAGCAGCAATTATGGTTCAATGTGCAAAGAATATAATTAGGACACACGAAGAAATGTAGTAAAAATGCATTTGAATAGGATTCAGGTTTTGAAAGGGATCATGACTAGAAATGTTAACCGCACACAGTTTGGATTCTTGGGCGACTGTGAAAAACTGCTGATTTCGATAGCACTAATGAACGACACTGTATTTTTTGTCATTAGGGCAGCGAGTGATCAGGTTGCCCCTTTGTACCGTCCGTAGATAGGAGCCTGCCTCACATAGCATCAGGCGGCGGGAGTTTGCATGTATTTGAATACGATTCAGGTTTTGAAAGCAAGCACATTAATGTTAACATCCCCCAGTTTGCGACTTTTTTTTAAAGAAACTGCGTGATTTCGATAGCACCAATGAAGACACGGTATTTTGTTAATTGGGCAGGGAGTGGTCGCGTTGCCCCTTTTGTAATGTCAGTAGTAGCTTGCCTCACATAGCACCAGGTGGTGGGAGTTTGCATGCATTTGAATACGATTCAGGTTTTGAAAGGAATCAGCTGACTAAGAATGTTAACCGTACCCAGTTTGGGTCGTGTGATAGGCTACGCCTACTTTGAGAAACTGCTGATTTTGTTGGCACCAATGAAAACACGGCATTTTCTCGATAAGGCATCGATCGAGTGGTCAGGTTGCCTATTTTGTAATGTTCGTAGTAGTTTGTTTCACACAGCATCAGTTAGCGAGAATTCGCATGCATTCGAATATAAATTTCAGCCTTTGAAAGGAATCATTTGACTAAGAATGTTAACCGCACCCAGTTTGCTTCGTGTGATAAGCCAGGCCTACTCTAAGGCTGGGTTCACATCATAGGAGTATACTATTCGGGTATACGGTGCACATTTTCGAGGGCACGCGAATAGCTTGAATTGAATGATAGGATTTCCTAATACCGGGTCACATAAGAGGGCACTATTCGAAAATGCCGTATAGCTGCGTATAGTAAAGTATAGTGGGAATCGTGCTTGTTCGATTTTCGTGCAGTGTGTTTATGAAATGATGAAAATTTTGGTCTGGATTTGCCCTTTAGCAAAAATAAGCATGTAGACTGATATTCTGATGCAGTGTTGTGTATCATGATCAAAATTAATATATTATTAAACAAATTAAAAAATAATCAGTTTTAATTGATTTACCCAAAATGGCCCCTAGTGGAGTTGGGTCAGTTTTTTATTCATATACTCAATTTATAGCTTTCTTGTAACAAAAATGGTTCGTTCCAATGTAATCTCAATTTAGAATGAAACCGTTAATAAGATTGCTGGGATGGTTGTGTAGGAGGAAGAAATCCTCCCTGCATGGGATAGGGAGTTGATGGTGCGGGTGATGGTGTATTGGGTCAACTTGACGGCGCCAATAGAACATTAAAGTAGGACACGCGTGCTACCTTATGTGACCCTCCATGCCCGAATAGCGTATAGCGAATAGCGCATAAGGCTGCGTTCACATAGAAGTATACTATTCAGGTATTCGGGCTCGTTTTTCGAGGGCACGCGAATAGCTTGAATCGAACGATAGGATTTCCTCACACCGGTTCACATAGGAGGGCACTATTCGAAAGTACGAATAGCTGCGAAAAGTATAGCAAAGTGGGAATCGAGCTTGTTCGATTTTCTTGCAGCGTATACCGTCTCTCGTTTATGAAATAATGACAATTTTGGTCTGAATTTGCCCTTTAGCAAAAATAAGCATGTAGACTGACATTCTGGTGCAGTTTAGAAATTGTTAATAAGATTTGCTGCGATGTAGGAGGAAGAAATCCTCACTACATGGGATGGTGAGTTGACGGTGCGGGTCTTGGTGATGGTGTATTCGGTGCTCGAATAGCGAATACGAATACGAATACCGAATACCGAATACTTCTATGTGAACGCAGCCTTACGAATAACGAATACCGTAGGCCCTATACCGTATACATTGTACTTCTATGTGAACCCAGCCTAAGAAACAGCTGATTTTGTTCGTAGCGCCAATGAAGACACGGTATTTTGTTAATAGGGCAGTCAGTGGACATTTTGCCCCTTTTGTATTGTTCCTAGTATAGTTTGCCCCACATAACATCAGTTGGCGGGAATTCGCATGCATTTGAATGAAATTAGACTTATGATTGGAATCCCTTGACTAGGAATGTTAACCGCACCCACTTTGGGTCGCGTGACAGGATATATTGAGAAACTGCTGATTTTGTGAGAACCAATGAAAACGAGGGATGTTCTCATATGGGCGTAGAAGAGAGTTTTTACTCCTGTCATTGGCTAGGGGGTAGATTCAGTGAAAACAGGGAGGTGGGACCACCTCCCTGGTGACAAGTATTAAAGGGGACAGCGTGGATAGAGACCAGCCTGTATCACCGCTGGAGGAGAGTCTATGCTACATGGAGGAGTCGTGCATGCTGAGGAACGAGTCATTTTTCCCTGCAGCAAGGCATCCGACATCATGCCGGTGAGGAGCGGCGAGGACCACACGGCCGTTTCGTGGACATCATCTCTCCCAGGAGTCTGGCAGCTGTCTACTTTGGCTCCTTTGTACCGGCATTCAAAGCAATATAAGTAAAACACATTTAGCCCTCTATTTATTTATCTATCTATCTACTTACTTCACGAAATATCTGTAGACTATGTAGAACTATGGTCTTAGTGAGGAAAAAACTACAGACAATGTGTGCATCCAATGCTTTTTTTTTTAATGTTTACACGTTATGTTATGTGACATTGTTTGTGTGGGAAACTTTATTAACTGGTTACTTTTATTTTTATGTCTGTCGTATCAAGGTGAATGCTAGTCGACAACCCCACCATGCCGAGTGTCCCAACAGCCTTTATGGGGGACGTGCAGCCAGTGAGACCAATCCAAGCTCGGACACCTGCTGGACCGACCACGGAGCCATCCTCGGCAGCAGACACCAGTCCACCTGTACCCGCCACGAATGGGCCATTGGTAGTTTCGTCTGTGTCTTTTTAACTATGCTTGCAATTCATTATGATATTGTGTCACTTGTGTTACGGTATAGGGTATGTCCAATATGCCACTTTGTCTCTTTTATCTCTTGTACAGGTTCCGTAACCATTTACAGAATCGATACTATAGCACTTGGCTCAAGTGGACATTATTTTAGCAGAATATGGTTTTAAGCGGTGATAATATATTGGCTGTAAGCTCTCATTGCCTTTGGTTTTTGAATTCAATATTTGGGACAGAAATTATAGAAATTTGCTATGCTACTACATGCCATGTGCCACCATATCATCTATATCCTCGACTTCCGTTTGGTTTTCTTTTTATCTGAAAAAGTAAAACTAAAAATAACGAGTGAAAAGTAATACCAATTCTCATCATTATAGAGAGATGTAGATTGCAAAAAGTTTATGATCAATATCGTGTTTTTATGTCTCTAGTTAATAAGACTTCTACAGGTTACTTGTCCAGTCAACACCCAGAATGCCGAGCATCCCATTGCCTTAGTGGGGCATACAACCACGAGACTAATCCACGCTCAAACAACCCATTAGTAGAGGTGACCATGGAGCCATCTTCCACGGCCGGGGCCTCCCCTCCTGTACTACACATTGGTCATCACGGTGTGGACGACTTAAGATCCCGGGTAATGCATCTAAAGTCTTTATTAAGTGACTTGGCCGTCTTTTTGGGGACTGGCTGATTCTTTGCTTCATCCCAGATAACTTTATTCCTTTATGATGAAATCTGAATGATCTTGGAAGGCAAATGACAGCGAACAAGTTTTCCTTTTAATTGTATATACTTTCGGGTGGAACAGCTGTTAAAACCATTTGTACATCAAGTAAGGTTAGATCAGATCCACAATCCATTTTGGTATTTCCTGACAGAAATATAAATCTACTAATATCTTAAACCATAAGACTGAATGGAAGCTCTCCAATAAATGAATTTAGACCCTTCTTTTGGTTTTAATTCTCTTCCCAAGAAACCAACAAAATAGCTGGCGACGTGCTTTGTGATGCATGTCGTATGTACAACAGTATTCCCCGTTGCCTCGAGACATTTAGCTGAATAACATGACTTACCCTCTAATAACGACAGCTCCATCTTAAAAGACTTGAAAAAATAAATACAGATTGATGGACTTCTTGTAGATATCTTGTACAGTTGATTGCAATAAAGAAGAAATAATGTTACGAAATAAAAATAAGTTTATTTTCAGAACCTGTTTTGTCTTTATTTTCAGAGTGCCCAGACTGAAATGTGACACCCATCTCATTTTTTATGCAGAGTATATAAGATAAATATGTCAAAAGATAAAATGTCAAAAATAAGAAAATGTCAAAGTGCAGAGTGTACAGACCCCAGGGGGTGTGCTGTCACGGTGCCCACCCAGTCGGCACTGTGACAGCACACCCCCAGGGGTCTGTACACTCTGCACTTTTGACATATTTATCTTATATACTCTAGCCTACAAAATGAAATGGAAAATAAAATTCATTTATTCAGCCTTGTAATTTCGGATGTGTTGTGAAAGTGCAAAGTGTGAAATGTGACATCCACTTCACTTTGTATACATCAAAGTATACAAAATGATTTCAATATAAATTTGTGTTGGAGTGACGGCGTGGCGTGTCCCAAATCACCTAGTAAACAAGAGTACACAAAACAAAGAAAAATATTAATTTCTCAAAAAGACACAAACACTCGACCAGACAAGACAAAGGCGGCGTTTATCAACTTTCCCCAGTTTAAACGACTTTCGAAAGCCCTTTCGAAAGCCCTTTCCATAGCCCTTTCGAAAGCCCTGTCCACTCCCTGTACTATTAATGTGCCGCTTGTTTTCGTCGGCTGCGTTTATCAACTTTCCATAGCCCATTCCATAGCCCTTTCCATAGCCCTTTCGAGAGCCCTTTCCAAAGCCCTGACTGCCTGTACTATTAATGTGCCGCTTGTTTTCTAAGAAGGGACGGCGAAAAGCAATTACCATCATAAAGACATATCTTCCTTTGAGAGTGAGGAGTCATGATACAATGCCACATGAATCAATTGTCTTCCTATCTGTGAGGCAGCTCCAGTTTAGCACATACTTCAAATATTTCTGAGTAGCGGCATGAGACATGGGATCAAAGGGAATGAGACTGTTGTTACTTTATTTCTCAAACCTTGTTGGTGAGAGAAACACCTCCTTGTTCCAAGCATATGCGTGCATTACACACAGCTGTATGTATACACCTGTGTACACGTACTCGTGTGCACTTTACGTGGCGCGCGTCTTTTCAGAAACTGGAAACGCATGGTTGCGCAACCGCAGTATAGGGCGACCTAAAGGGCTTTCAAAACAGCTTTGCGTTTATCAACTTCGAAAGGCTTTTACAAACAGGTTTCTGATAACCTGTTTAGGAAACCTGTTTGGATCGTCACAAATTTCGGGCTTTCGAAAAGGCTTTCCTAAAGGGCTTTCAAAACAGCTTTGCGTTTATCAACTCGTGAAAATTCCTTGAAAGCTGTTTGGATAACCTGTTTCTGCCGAGAAAGGAGAGTTGATAAACGCACCCTTTCGTAAAAGGCTTTCCTAAAGGGCTATCAAAACAGCTTTGCGTTTATCAACTCGTAAAAATTCCTTGAAAGCTGTTTGGATAACCTGTTTCTGCCGAGAAAAGGAGTTGATAAACGCACCCAAAGTATCATGTGACACACCCACTGGGTGGAGTTTAAACAAGAGTACACTCTTTTGTTTACAACCCATCCACTGGGTGTGGCACATTCTTTGATACTGGGTCTCGTCTGGTCCCGAGTGTGTGTCTTTTAACGAATTAATATTTTCTTTTAACAAAATATATTGGTAAACGCACCCAGGGGGTGGGGTTCAGAGCAAGAGTAAACGCACCCAGGGGGTGGGGTTCAGAGCAAGAGTAAACGCACCCAGGGGGTGGGGTTCAGAGCAAGAGTAAACGCACCCAGGGGGTGGGGTTCAGAGCAAGAGTAAACGCACCCAGGGGGTGGGGTTCAGAGCAAGAGTAAACGCACCCAGGGGGTGGGGTTCAGAGCAAGAGTAAACGCACCCAGGGGGTGGGGTTCAGAGCAAGAGTAAACGCACCCAGGGGGTGGGGTTCAGAGCAAGAGTAAACGCACCCAGGGGGTGGGGTTCAGAGCAAGAGTAAACGCACCCAGGGGGTGGGGTTCAGAGCAAGAGTAAACGCACCCAGGGGGTGGGGTTCAGAGCAAGAGTAAACGCACCCAGGGGGTGGGGTTCAGAGCAAGAGTAAACGCACCCAGGGGGTGGGGTTCAGAGCAAGAGTAAACGCACCCAGGGGGTGGGGTTCAGAGCAAGAGTAAACGCACCCAGGGGGTGGGGTTCAGAGCAAGAGTAAACGCACCCAGGGGGTGGGGTTCAGAGCAAGAGTAAACGCACCCAGGGGGTGGGGTTCAGAGCAAGAGTAAACGCACCCAGGGGGTGGGGTTCAGAGCAAGAGTAAACGCACCCAGGGGGTGGGGTTCAGAGCAAGAGTAAACGCACCCAGGGGGTGGGGTTCAGAGCAAGAGTAAACGCACCCAGGGGGTGGGGTTCAGAGCAAGAGTAAACGCACCCAGGGGGTGGGGTTCAGAGCAAGAGTAAACGCACCCAGGGGGTGGGGTTCAGAGCAAGAGTAAACGCACCCAGGGGGTGGGGTTCAGAGCAAGAGTAAACGCACCCAGGGGGTGGGGTTCAGAGCAAGAGTAAACGCACCCAGGGGGTGGGGTTCAGAGCAAGAGTAAACGCACCCAGGGGGTGGGGTTCAGAGCAAGAGTAAACGCACCCAGGGGGTGGGGTTCAGAGCAAGAGTAAACGCACCCAGGGGGTGGGGTTCAGAGCAAGAGTAAACGCACCCAGGGGGTGGGGTTCAGAGCAAGAGTAAACGCACCCAGGGGGTGGGGTTCAGAGCAAGAGTAAACGCACCCAGGGGGTGGGGTTCAGAGCAAGAGTAAACGCACCCAGGGGGTGGGGTTCAGAGCAAGAGTAAACGCACCCAGGGGGTGGGGTTCAGAGCAAGAGTAAACGCACCCAGGGGGTGGGGTTCAGAGCAAGAGTAAACGCACCCAGGGGGTGGGGTTCAGAGCAAGAGTAAACGCGAATTGATACCACAATCGTATTTTTAAAAAGCCAATAACAATAACAACTGAAACTAAAGCCCCGATTGATAACAGAAAATGTGATGGAAGGATAAGAAACAGAAGGAATAGATGAGACAAGTTGAGATTAGAAGGAAAAGAAGAGATGAAGAGGAGAGCGGATATCGAACCGAAGGATTTAACATTTCAAACATAACATTGTTATATTTTATTCCTAAATTGTTTCTTAAATTAAATGATAGACTGTCGATGTGTCAAATAAGTTGCATATAAATTTGTTTAGCTTTACCTGTTGTTGTGAACAAACATTGATGGAAATATAGGTTTTCCCGGCCAATTTCGCACTTTTGTCAGTCCATTTGATAGAAGGTTCATTCAATTTAGCGAAAATCCTCGTCACTGCACATTCTGTCATTCAAAATTGCAAGTTGTTCGTTCAATTTAGCATTTCGATCAATGAAATTTGCACATGTTCCTTTCGAATTCGTAATTCGAATTGGCATTCAAATTGGCACGTGCTCTTCAGTCATTCAAATTCGCCAGCACTGACCGAAAAGGATATTTCAGTCATTCAGTTTCGCGTATGGGCGGTCAAATTCCAAACATGTTCATTCAAATTAACGTTATTTTATTTCTTTTTTGAAAAGGTGAGAACATTTAAAAGCGTATTTCTATATGACTTTTTGTTTCATCCACCCATGTTAAGCAATAAAAGTATCATATTTTTGACCCCATATAACGCTAGTTTGTTGTTCTGTAACGTCCCTTTTCTTTCATACATGTCATTTTAGGCCTACATGTACCAATACTACAGATTGACTTCATCTTCTTACAGTCATGACAGCACAATTTAGATACAGACGTATTTGTCAAGAAAACAGAAAAAATTATAGGAACATTTTTTTGATGATCATAACCTTGACTTCCTAGAACTGGCCGACACACTCTGAATAAAGCGCTCAACGGCCAGATAAGTTGTGGCCACATGCACTATCTTCGGACTGGAAGACTCAATAAGCACATTGAAGAAAAAAAAAATGTTGCCAAAAATCTCTAAAGTGAATACGAAAATATGAAATGTTATGACGCTTGTAAAACAATAACTATGTTGAAAAAAGAAAGAAAGAAAGAACCAAAGCATAAACATGCGTGCTAAACTGAATGCAAAAGATGTTAAATTGGATGCCCAAAACTGAATTCGAATGAACGAGTGCAGCATGTCCGTGATCACGTGACTATATCATTCTAAATTGAATGGACGAATGACGAAATGGTGCTTGTTTTACGAATTTCAATTGAAAAAGTGTTAATTAGAATGAGGCTAAAAGTAATTTTAATGCTCCAAAAAGGAATTTGAATGAAGAGATCATAAAATTGAAATACCGACCATGTCATCTACGCTAAATTTTGCTAAACTGGACTGACAAAAGTGCGAAATTGGCCGGGAAAACCTATACTAACATACAAAGGCAACTAGTAATATAGCTAATGTGATTTTGATTGTTTCGGTACAGTAAATGTCAGTAATTTGTGGGAAACATATTTTACGACCAACTGCGCTCAGGAGTTTGCATTTCAGAACCTGTTAATCAATTGACACCTTCCTTTCACGTGTTTGCAATGCTGTGATAAGTGGAAAGTTAAAATTTTACTTCACTCAACAACCCATATTCTGGGTATCGGAGTCCATATTTCACGTTATCAACTCAGTAATGCAAACAGAGTTGCAAGTAACTTTGAAAATATACAAAATAACTATAATAAAGTAAATGAGCGTGAAATATGATTGATGAAAAGAACAAAGAAAATGTACAGAAATATAATAAATACAGATCTATTGATACACGATACCCCTTCATCAATGTTTATGTTGGTTGAGATCTGGCAAACGACGGCAGTCTGCAAAATGCAAGACAAACCGATATCTGAATTCTTTCATTCCATTTGCAATAAGACTTTTCAATGGTACCCGTTAACTCATTAGTAGCTGAACTACCCGAGGTCGCTCGTGAGGTTGCCCCCTTTAATAGGCTACCTGAGGCCTGTCCGCCCGTTATCTGATAATTTTGTGTTTAAGTGTTTCCACTGTTTTCACGTGGAATACTATACTGTCATTGAGTAATTTGAGGGAGGTTAGGGGTAAGCATGGAGTGTGTCGGAATTGTTTCTGTGATGAGCGGGTCTTTTGGTGGGGTCTTGGGCTTTCAAATGGACGAATTGTGATAGATAGGGGACAAATTAGCGTTGATTTATGGTTTGGAAAGTTGTCGGGTTGGAGCGGTATTGTAAAACAGTGAAACCGCACTAAAGATCCCATGTTTGCTTGTTTTTAATCACCATCATTATCATCTCAACGACAACATTATCGCCACCTTCACTATCAGCTTCACCATCATAATCATTGTCATTTTTACAGTCATTGCCACAGACAGGTCATTATCATCATCACCTGGGATCACCATCTTAGGATTACAGTTTTTGGATTTATGATGTAATAGCTGATGATGTTTGATATACACTGTTGGTCATAAAGGTGGAATATTTTTTCTCAAACTTTAACGGCATGTCTATTTCAATGTGCTTGGAAAATGATATGTTTGATGTATATTAATCATTAATACTTAACTTTGTTATCTTGCCGCTTACCCACTTTCACAGTGATTTTTAACAAGTATAATTATGTCTAAATCATAAACTATATGGGCATGAAACAACATTGATAATATTACAAAAGAAACTTTATCAAGAGAATATTTGTTTTAAACGTCATTCAATTTTCCAGAACACTTGTTTTGTGATTCCATTGACAAGTTCACATCAAATTGAGTCATTATTCTTAAGATTTCACATTGGGGTGGGCATTCTGGGTATGTCCACCCCGGGTTTATCCGCCCCTCGCACGAATCAGTGCGCGTAGGCGTTGTGGCATGCTGTCCACCAGGTTGTTGATGACGTCGACAGGTATGGCTTCCCACTGTTCTCTCAACGCAGCTGCCAACTCCTGCGGATTTTGAGAAATGACCTCTCTGCCGTTGATGGCTCGGCCTAGGGCATCCCATTCATGTTCTATGGGGTTCATATCTGGCGGACAAGCTGGCCATGGCAACTGCTCAATCCCCTCTACCTGTAGGAATTCTCTAACTACAGCTGTCCTGTACTGTCTAGCGTTATAATCCTGCAGTCGAAAATTGAATCCATACTCATATCTTTCATATGGAAGGCAGTGGAACTCCAATATCTCCCTGCAGACAGCGGCGTTCACCAGATAAGTAAACGCCACTAGTGGTGCCACCCGGCACCACTAGTGGCGTTTTTCCTCCGTAATGGATTCCGGCCCAGACCATCGCTGTGCCTCCTCCATCTTTGGTTGTCTCGTAGACACTGTCATCTCGAAGGCTTTCCCCAGCTAACCGACGAACTCGCTGTCTCCCATCTCCACCGGCAAGGATGAACTGGCTCTCGTCCATGAAGATAACGCGTTGCCAATGTCCCAGTGGAAGCGCCCTGTGCTGCCTGGCCCAAAGGAGACGAGCTACCCCGTGGCGAACCGTCAGGCGTGGATATCTAACCAATCATTGTGCTCGGGAGCCATGTTGTATCAATCTGAGATTGACTGTTGATCTTGAGACGTTGATACCATGATGTATCCTCCACAAGCGTTGAAGACGACTCGCGGGTAACTTCCGGTTTCTGCGGCTAAGATTCAACAGGTGGCGATCAGCTCTACTTGTTATCAGTCTGGGACGTCCTGGTGAATTCCATGGCAGTACATTTCCTCTCTCACGATGACGCTTAAGGATTTTAGAGACTGTACCCTGTGAAATCCCTAGGATTTATCCTATACGAGACTGCTTGTAGCCCTCATGCCTAAGCGCTATCACTCTCTCGCGCATTGCCGTCAGCATTGGACAACTCACAGTCTGGGGGGATTCTGTACCGATTTTTAATGCACACAGTACGGGGAACTTGGAAAAACTAAACCTTCTCTACGCGGTGCAAAATCAGCAAAAAAAAAAAGCAATATTTCAACCGCACAGGGCTTTATAGTCTGCAAAAGGTAACTTCGTTACGTAATAACACATTCCTCATGTTCAAATATCACCTGAATAATGGGGTGACATTACGTAATCAATAACATACCAGATTGTCTACAGACAGCCTTTTCAATGCGAACAAAACGGTCGACTTTTATTCAAAACAAAATTATTCCACCTTTTTGACCAACAGTGTGGATTACGTTATTCATGAGCTGTTATACCTCCGCTTCCTTTTTCATTCTTATTTTTCTTTCTTTTCTCTACCGTTCATCCTCCCGTTATAATTTTTTTTTTCTGGCAAATTCACGTACAATTACAACATATTTGTTTCCTTGTATATCTCAGTATTGTGAAGTGATTATGTGCAATACAATGGTGGAATAGAAAGAAATGTATGTGATGATACAATCACTGATATTGTTTTCGTATGTGTTAATTTGCTTGTTGTGTTGTATTTTAGGGTGAGTTGGTTTGAGTTGTTTCAGTTTATCGCGGGCTAACATGGGGGGGGGGGGGGTTGAAACTGGGAACGTAGCAACGGGGAAGGTTTCTGGAGTTTTTAACATTATGCCAATTGAGTCGGTTTTATGCCGCGTTTTTATACGATTGTTCTTTTCAGTTTGACTTTGCATGCATGTTCAGTTATTTATTATTTATCATGTACTATTTCGTGTTCTCTCTCTCTCTATCTCTCCTCCTCTTTCTCTCTCTCTCTCTCTCTCTCTCTCTCTATAGGCCCTATATAGTATTCGTTATGCTTCGTATTTATATATGTTAAAATCAAGCACTGAATTTCCTGTAATGTTTTTTTTTAATTATCATTGAACGATTAAAGTGAATTGAATTGAAGTGAAGTGAATTGATTATATCTTCCAGAAACAGTTAGGATTTGTGATTAGCACAACGGAATTTGTATGAAAATTTCCTTGCGAAACATTTAAGTACTTCAGGTATTTCTCTTAAAATGAAGCTCCTGTTTGAAAATTCTATAGTGCAAACATTGGGGATTAAAATTTCTTCTACATCAATGCGCCACTCTTCCTTTATAAATGTAATTTAATCTGCCGCTTCGGCTAGTGGCTAGAGTGAGATGCTTGATTGTTCCAACTTTCCGTGAGGCCTAGGTTATCAATAGTCTATATTTGTTTCATATATTGGGGTGTATATTTTCTGATATTTGTAATCGAATTAGGTCGTTTTTACATAGGGTAACGTAGTGTCTTTGAGTTTGCACTAATTAAGATTTCGGGGTGTCATTTTCCGATATTTGTAATCGATTTAGGTCAGTTTCACATAGGATAACGTTGGGTCTTGGAGTTTGCATTAATTGCGCTAGTATTTCGGGGTGTCATTTTCCGAAATTTAGAATCGATTTATGTGGTTTTCTCATAGGATAGCGCTGTGCCTTGCAGGTTGCGTTGAGTTTGCATTAATTAGTATTTCGGGTGTCCTTTTCCGATATTTGTAATCGATATTACTTGGTTTTCACATAGGAGAGACCCTATGATAGCGTTGTGTCTTGGAGCAGGGAGCTATGGGTGAGACCTTCCTGCTTGGAATTTGCGTTGAGTTTGCATTAACTAGTAGTTCTGCCATCAATGATCGATCATTACAGTCCGTATTTCTGCGCTTCATTCTGTTCTACATTTTCTGAATTTTGAAAGCAAACTAAAATCTAAACGACATCTGTTTGGTCAAAAAATATATGAATTTGATGATTTTTCAATAATTTTTTTTTTCAATTTATTGTTGATAGGAGAGGTGAGATGTTTGATATATGAGGCGTAACTATACGGGGGGGGGGGCATGGGGGGGGGGGAACAAAAACCAAACCAAACCAAACAAAAAACAAAATGGTAATTCAAGGGTTGGTAAACTGCTTTTGAAATCGACATGAAAGGGTGATCAAGAAATAAGATATTTTTCTAAGATTTCTTTTAACCATAAATAAAGAGGTATAAAGTGTGAAACATTGTTCAAAAAGCCCGGAGCCTACAAAAGATTGTGATTCAGCGTGATTCCTGGTTGGCATTCTGAATATAAGCAGGATATGCGCAGTGTACTCAGAACATCCGAACGGCAAAAAGAGTAGGTAGGTAGGTAGGTAGGTATTTCCGTTTAAAACATATACAAAATAATATATACAGTTTAAAACGGCTGGAAAGCCCATATTCAGCGGTGCCGCCATGGCACCACTGGTCTTCCATGGGTTCCAGTTACATAGTAATCAAACAAGGCTTTACAATATGCAAAAAGGCAGAATGATACATAGAGATAAAATTGGAAAGAGATTGAGAGAAAAAAAATACAGGGCTTGAGGTAACAACATACATAACATTACAATAAGTCATAGTCAAACATTACATAACAGAACAGAACAAAGTAACCCGGTTATCCTATCACAGCAAACAAATACCGTACATTGCAACTGGGATTCATAAATTTGTATATATCCGTTTAAAAAAACATCTAAATTTAAGGCTGATCGAGCAGCTGGTGGTAGGTTATTATACATAAATGTCGCTCGATACATAAATGATCTTTTAAGAAATTCAGTATAAGGATTGGGTAATTTAAGTTTGTTTCCGAAACGCAAAGAATAAGGATGAGAGAGATAATCAAAAGATTCAGACAGATATTCTGGGGTCATCATTCTGGAGTCGCTGCAATGTTGCGCAATGTGATGTAGAATGTACACCTTTGCGCCCGGTGAACCCCCCCCCCCCCCCTTATAATATCTAAAGCAAAAATATATAGCTACAAACGACAGCTCTAAGACTGTAAAAATAAAATGTCAAAATTTTCAAGCTCGCTCGCTTCGCTCGCTAGCATTTAATCGTTATGCCATTCTCTTGATGTTGCTGCCAGTAATTGCCAGCATTTGCGCCCCCCTTAATTTCCAAAGCGAAAAAATAAAGCTACAAACGGCAGTTTTTGGGCTGTAATGTCAAAATTTTCAAGCTCGCTCGCTCGAATTTAATCATCATGCCATTCTCCTGATGTTACTGCTAGTAATTGCCAGCAGTTGTGCCCGGTGCCTCCCCCTTAATTTCCAAAGTGGAAAAATATAGCTTCAAACGGCAGTTTTGGGACTGTAAAAATATATGTCAAAATTTTCAAGCTCGCATTTAATTGTTATGCCAGTCTCCTGATGTTACTGCCAGTAATTGCCAGCAGTTGCGCCCGGTGCGCCTCCACCCATAATTTCCAAAGAGAAAAAATATAGCTACAAACGGCAGTTTTGGGGCTGTAAAATGTCAAAATTTTCAAGCTCGCTCGCTTCGCTCGCTCGCATTACATTTTCCTGATGTTACTGCCAGTAATTGCCAGCAGTCGCGCCCGGTACGCCTCCCCCCTTAATTTCCAAAGCGGAAAAATATAGCTACAAACGGCGATTTGGGGACTGTAAAATGTCAAAATTTTCAAGCTCGCTCGCTTCGCTCGCTCGCATTTAATCGTTATGCCATTCTCCTGATGTTGCTGCCAGTAATTTGTCGTTTCACACCGTCATTCCATAATTCATGTAAGGAAAACTTACAATGTTACTCAATGACTACGCTGTGGAATGTGTCACATTCCGTTATGTATTGTAGTCCCCATAAAGTTTGCAGACTGACAGCGCACGCACACACGCGCACACACACATACACACGCACGCACGCACAAGCATACACACCTTCAAAATTACTTTTCCACGAGGTGCCCCCCCCCCCCCCCCCCCAACTCCATGTCTTGACCCACGGTACGCCACTGGTGACGTTAGTCATTCTTCGATAGGATGGATTTACTTGATCGATATCTGTTTCGAGAGGGCTAGAGTGGTCTGGGAAGAGCCAGGTCCAGGTACTTGGTACTTGGTACTTGGTACTTGGTACTTGGTTCTTGGTACTTGGTACTTGGTACTTGGTAGTGATCCTCCTAAAGACCCCAAGCGGAGTTTAAACTGGAGGTGGCGGCAGACGGTGGACTCAGTTTGGGAGAATATAGTTTGAAACCACGGTCTTCAAGTAGCTGAATTAACTTGAGAGATTACACATTGAGGAAGGCTATTCCATGTCCTTGTGGTTCGAGGGAAGAAAGAATTCCTGTACATATCTGTGTTGCTAGTTGGTACCTCGAACTGATTTGAATGCCCCCGCCTACTTCTATCTGGTTTAGGGCAAATGGTCTGTGTGATGTATACGTCGATGTCCTTATGGAGCATCTTATGAAAACAGGATAAGCGGTGTATTTCCCGCCTGTGTCGGAGTGAGTTCCAGTTTAGTGAACTAAGCAGCTGGGTGACACTAATTGCTTCTTGGTCGTATGTGTTTGTAACAAAACGAGCAGCCCGTCTTTAATTGGACTTGTTCGATGGAGGAAATACTCTTGTTTGTGTATGGGTCCCAAGCAGCGGTAGCATAATCAAGATGAGGACGAACAAGGGTTAAATATAATTTTCCTTCACAGATGTTGAACAGTTGGAAAATTTTCGTCTGAGGAAGTTCAAGACAACCGATGCTTTCGTTGTTGCTTGATGGGTCTGGCTGTTCCAGCGCAATTTAAGTCGTTTTGAATGTTAATACCAAGGTACTTAACTTGTTTAGACTCTTCGAGGGTGATGCCAAGAATGTTGTATGATGTACTGCCTGGAGCTCTTTTCCTGGTGACACGCATTGATTCACATTTAGAAGGATTAAATTTCATACCCCACCGGTGTAACCATTGTACCAATGTATTAATGTCATCTTGGAGGGCACTTTCGTCGTCGCTTGATTTTATTTGGCGATACAACAAACAGTCATCAGCAAATAACCTCGTGGTGCTTTTGACATTGTCATGGATATCATTGACGAAAAGAAGGAAGAGTGTGGTCCGAGAACCGTCCTTTGCGGAGTACCACTTAGAACAGGGTGCAAATCGAAACACTTCCCATTGATGCACACACACTGAAGACGCTTGGTCAGGAAGGCCGATATCCATTGCTTTACGCCGTGACGAATGCCGTAGAATTCCAGCTTGTGAAGTAGTCTTTGGTGAGGAATACTATCAAAAGCTTTGGAGAAATCCAAGGCGACCAGATCTGTTACTGCATTAGTGTCGAGACTCTTAGCCAGATCATTAACTGTCAGAATGAGTTGAGATTCACACGACCGATGTTTCCGGAAGGCATGTTGATTTTCCGCGAGGATGTTATTCTTATACTGAGATGCTTCATTTTTTTTTGAAGAATATTTTATTCTTCATCAATGGAAATCACAATGTACGAACAAATTTATACAAAACTCTGTGCACCAGTTTCATAATCATTTTCATCAGTGGAAACGAAATTTATACCGAAACTTAACATCAATTAATACATTTTGATACACTCTAATACATTTTTTTTTCACAATCCATATACACATCTCTTTTTTAAACTATTTTTACACTACTAATCCCTCATTCTCTTCCTAATTTTATACCTTCATTATATTACAAATTTTATTAAATAAATCACTAACAGCAAAATACTTTCTTTTCAACTTTCATTCAATCCAACTTTAATATATCAATATCCATTGATTGACGTTTATTCTTAAAAAAAAAAAACCGCACACACAAACAAACGAACACAAACCACCCCGACCACCCTTACCCCCATCCATTCTCCCTCTTACTACCCTACCCCATTCCCCCTTCCCCTTCCAAATCCCCCCTCACAACAAAATCTCAAAAACAACTAAAACACATCTATCCTGACATACATTATAAAACATATTTCAATACGAGTGCGTGGAAAAGGCATTTCCTGGTGGATGTGCAGTAGGCCCTACTCTATTAAACAAAAGCAAAACAAATTCTCAATTCTTTTTCCAGTTTTCCCACTTTTGCAAATGTAATGACAACGTATTACTTTCCTTCTTCTAACTTATCCTGCTCAACGAAACTTTTAATGAAATATTCCGTTGGGGGTGTCCTATTTTTCCTTCCTGAAATTAAAACATGGTTAACTAACTGAGCTTTTCCTGTATCTGGTAACTCTATACCGAAAAAAAAAAATCTCTTCCCAACTCAACTGTTGCAAATTAACAAAATCAAAAAAAAAAAAAAACTACTACATTTTTCCCAAACATTCCTAGCGAATTCGCATGTATAAAATAAATGTTTATACGTCTCTTCCTCTTGGATATGACAAAAGGAACATAAATTATCATTTACGAACTTGAACTGAAATAAATGATGATTTGTGTACACTACTCCATGCAATAATCTAAACTGAAAATCCCTCAAAACAGAACTCAAAGTGCTACTTCTTATCCTACTGGAAATACATTTTATATCTTTATTAGAAAAATCACAAAAATATAAATTTCGCATTTTATCTTTCACCAACGAATCATCACTTATTTTCTTCACCAATTCAATGTAAATATCTTTGGAGGTAATCTTTTCTAAAGGAATTTTCTTCCCGTTTCTTATAAAAATCATTTCATCAACACTTATATCATTCCCTACCTCTGTGTTCTCTGCATTCCTTTTCCAACCAATTAGAAGCGCTTCATAAATCTTCTGAATACTCAAAATATCTAAATAATTAAGTCCTTTATCATAGAAATATTCCACAGGAAATAATTTCCCATTTTTATCCATTATATGTTCCAATCTAAAACATTTTTTCAAAAACAAATTTTTATTAAAACTACATTTTCCTTCAATACGAATCATTTTATAATTAAAAAATACCTCCTTCCTTATTTGACTATAATTACCCCTAAATTCCCTTGTTTTCACCCATGTTTTCAACAGATCCCTGTGAAATTCCGGTATAAACAAATTCAAAAGATAAATAAAATAATTACAGCAAAATATAAATTTACCTCCAATATGTTTAGTAGCAAACTGAAAATACTGTTTCCATTTCATTTCTTGTTTACCATTAAATAACCTTTTAACCCACATTATTCTTTGATCATTTATCAATGATGGAAAATGCATAAACTTAACTCCCCCTTGTTCATAATCTAATACCAACACAGTTTTTTTTTAAAATTTTTGGTTTCCCTTGCCAAATAATTCCCAAACAGCCAATTCCAATTCATTATATACCCATTCTGGCAGTGGGATAAGAGACCCCACATAATATATCAATTCAAATTACTATCGATTATGTGCTCCAGGATTTTGCAACAGGTGCTCGTCAAAGAAATGGGGCGATAATTTGCTGGATCAGTGGTTGAACCTTTCTTAAACAGGGGAGTGATGTTAGCTCTCCTCCAGTCAAGAGGAAGGTCGCCTGTGTCCATACGCAGCGATTGTTGAAAGATGAACTGGAGGATTGGGGATAACTCTTCAGCTGCGATCTTGAGAACTTGGTTCTGGATCAGATCGGGTCCTATAATATAGCTTTTGTTGTGTTGATATTGAGTAATAACTTCTTAACACCTTCTTAATCAACTCTGATGGGGGGGGGGGGGGGGGGCATGTCAGGATATGGACTATCTGGTAGGATCCGGTAGTTGGGAATCAGTATCTCCATTCCACGGCAAAAACATTCTGGAAATGCTTTGCAAATACTTCTGCTTTCTCCATATCCCCCGTCACAAGATCATTGTTTATCCTCAACATCTGAACACCTACATTATCTATCCGTTTAGACTTTATATATCTCCAAAAAGCCTTGGGATTTTCTTCCTCTAAAATATGAGCAACATAACTGCCTGTGGGCGCGTCTGATAGAACGATCGACAAATTTCCGAACCTTGATGAATTTATTCTAATCAGTCTTTAAACCGCTTTTCTTAGCTCTGATATAACACTTTTCTTTTTTACTACAGAGATGTTTGAGTTTGCTTGAAAACCATGGGGGCGAACACGACCCTTAAAAAGCTTATGCGGTACATGTACATACTTAGTGACAATATTATTCAAAGAATCCCTTAACCACGTCCAATTCTCTTCAACAGATCTCATATCAGGTTTAGAATCAAAGAAATCATCTTGAAGTTTTCCAACCAGTTCCTTGAGGTGCTCACAATTTGCTTTCTTCCACAGGGGAATTTTACGGGGAACTTTACCAGGTACATTAATCTTTACACAAAAATTTGCATGAAAAGCAAAATGATCACTAATCCCAGCGCGATGTGATACATCTGAGATTAAATCCGGGTGAGTAGTTAATAATAAATCTAGTGTATTCTCTGTGCCGGAGGTTTCATCACGTCTGGTAGGAAAATCAACTTTTGAGTAAGATGACTATATATATTTGAGATAAAGCTTACTAAAGCTTCCTGAAGAGGACCCTTTGGTTCACTATGTATATACCGTTAGACCAATTTATACTCGGAACGTTGAAATTACCTCTGAGGATGATGTGTGGAGATCGTGAAGAAGCATTGATTCTAGAGATACATGTTTCTAGGTCCCCGAGGGGAGACAGTTTTGAATCAGGTGGTCGATAACTGCCTATTAATAATACCTGATCTTGGAGATTGGCTTGACACCAAATCTGTTCAGAATTAGAGTCTAAATCAGTCCTCTCAAAACTAGGGATGGCCTTTTTATCCCGATGAAGACACCCCAACCACGCGGGAATTCCTGTGGTGGGGGTGTCTTCAACCCCTCCACTACTAGATCTGGAGGTAGGATGGGAAAATCTCTACTGATTTGATGGATGGGTCAAGCCAGGATTCAGCCCCAATATGAATATCTGGTTTTTCTACTTAGAACTATAAAACCGTTCATTACAGCAGCTTTTCCAAACAACTAACTACGACAGTTAATGAAACTGCAATCTTAATCTCTGTTCTTTATCTCTTTGTTGCTGTTCTTAAAATGTCCACGCTGTAATTCACCCTAATTTTCACCACTAGCGGTTTGTATTAGTTTGCATTAATTAGTAATTTGCGTTAGTTTGCATTAATTAGTAGTTTGCATTGAGTTTGCATTGAGTTTGCATTAGTTTGCGTCAGTTCGCATCAGTTTGCATTAGTTTGCATCAGTTTGCATTACTAGTATTAGTTTTCGTCAATTGACCCATAGTATAAGGACCTGCGATGCGATGCGCGTGCGTGCGATCCAGAAGCGAGCATCGCGTGCTACATGCCGAATACGTGTATGTGGTGCTGTAGTATACTGATAGTTGACCGTTTATGCTGAGGTAGTAGGACTGAAATTCTTCCAAAATGGGGAGGCGTTCTATCAACACCACCAAGAGTGGGAAATACATGAATCCAACAGATCAAGCACGTGAGTTTGACTGTATGGTTGTCCTCTTGTTTCTTCCACATCGATTTTAAAGTAGGGCCTAATCAGCAATACGTGTTCTGTCGCTTCCAGCCCCATGTATGTGTATTTGTGTGAGTTTAAATCTTAAACCAACAATAGTCGCGTAAATTTACAATGTGCGACTAAAAAAGTCTATACTACGGACTAGCGTAGCTAGATTACAGATTGCCTAGATTTAGTGTTAGATGGTTAGACGTCTAGAATCTATTGAGTTGTGGTGTAGATGCGTTAGAATAGGTACTGATTCTAGTGGGGATCTGATCTAAATTAAAAGAATTCCATCAGGGGAAAGAGAAGAGCTCGTTCCTTTATGTCCCCGTAGCCCCGGAGACCGCGCCGCAAGGCGCGGTCCTGGCGGCTACCTCGCAGCTGAGCGGGAGCAAAAATCACGAATAACTCCATTGCCACATTCACGGCGACTTCACAAATAAAGCACGGCTAAATTTCTATCATAAACACAGTGACAATAAAGAATGAAATATACATTACCTTTTCGATTTGGTTTTTCTCACCCATTTATCTGGAAACTGCAAGATTTTCCACATTTTTTAGGAGTAATAAGCGGCCTGCCCTAGTCAGTAGTGGAGAGACTTGCTCCCATATCCATTTTACTTACTGTAAAACGAGAAATGTTTGCGTGCATTTTAATTTCGCGAACTTCGCGAGCGCCAAGATTCGCGAAATTAAAATGCACGCGAAATTTCTTATCTACACTATATGCATTGAACGCAAGAGGCAATTTGCGAAAATTTCTTGCCACGAAAAAGGCCGTCGGCTCCAATTCGCGAAAATTTCGTGCCGCGAATATATCATGTTTTACGGTATTATAGGCTAGTATGCATCTACGCATGCGTGAACAATGACGTCAACGTTACGGACGCTCAAGGATATGAATAATGCATCATCGCACGGTGCATATAAGGTGAAATGAATATGCATCATGTAGCGAGCAATACAGCTGTCAATGCACTGCACTGCATACATGCTGTGCGCATGTGCAAGTGATTGTGAGTTTTAGTGAGCATCGATGAGCTGAAAATATTCGCCTTATAAGACAACATTTTCTGCATCATAAGCAATGAAATGCATCAAACAGTCGCCGAAATGAATCATTTAGGTTTAATCGACCCATGTAAGTATTCCTAGTAGTTTTTGTTGAAAAATTAAGGAAATATAGTGCCGAAACGGCATCGTTATGTACAACTCCTCGATCTTGATGCGAAAACTGTCGCAGTTGATGTCCCCCCGCTCAATGTGTTCGATATGTAGGCTTCCTACCCCCCGCTAAAATTGCGTGGTAACAGCTCTAGAGTCTAGGTTCACATTCTAAATGAGGGCGATATTTTGATGGGGGTTGAATTGAGTAAAAAATAGGGCATGGTATTTTTTTTTTTTTGGGGGGGGGGGGGTCATTACTAAAATACATTTTAAAAAACGTTGAAAAATGTTTTCTCTCCTCTCACATGTCTCCCTTCTTCTCTCTTCCCTCTCTTTCCTCCTTCTCCTTCTTTGTTCTTTCTGTCTCTCCATTTGACGATCGCCATTTCCAACTGACTTCCTGCATGGACCTGTAATGATAAACATGACATTATAGATGGAGAAAACATTTACTGAACCTGACAGGTCTGGGACTCGAACTCACTATCATGAGTATCTGAGCCCAGTGCGCTCACGATCGTGCTGCAGATGAGTTGCGAGGCAGAGGTAATTCTTGGCAGATATACAATGCATCAACTGTACTATGCTCGTCGTAGATGGCGCTACTTACATACTTTCTTCAGAGCCTTCGAAAGGCTCTGACTTTCTTCCAAGTCGTCTGCCTTGTATTGCTTTGCATAATAGGTGCAGTCTCAGCAATTGAAGTTTCACCCCAGTACAAGTCAACCTCAAACTTCTAGTTTTGACTGTTTTTCAGGCAATTGAAGCGCCATATGCGTAAAATGAAAGCCATAGAAGGTTTATAGGTGGATAAGAGTCTATGTCACAGTGAATTGCATAACCCAGGAGTCCGCGTCACGCTAGGACACCGGGGTCCGCGTCACCCTAGGACACCGGGGTCCGCGTCACCCTAGGACACCGGGGATTACCGAAGTTGAGCTGTCATCAAGAGTAAAGTGCGTAGGTGTTGCTAAGTAACGTTGCCTTCGTTGTCTTCTCTGCGCATCGCGCAGTCTGTAGTAATGCCAGGGTGCGTGCATATGTGCTTCTTATTATGACATCACAAAAGAAGTTTGCTAAAGCTGTCTTCCCCCTCAGCCGAATCATGAGCCGAACTGTGATCGGACCACTGACTACAGTGAATCGGACATCTTCGGACTCCGAGAAGTGGGCCAAAGCGTAAGCGCCAAAGAGGAGTCGATAGCGTAGGTCTCTATAGGAAACTTGCGCCGTGCGCCCGCGTACGCACTTGACTAAAACACCGGGACCATGCACCTTTAATGCATGCTACTGTACGTATTCATAAACAACGCTGAGCGCACCGCACCACCAGGGCTTGCAATGTTGGGATTGTGTAGTAGCGCGGGCACGTACAGTACGTATACACACAGCACACACAAAGTATGATGACATGAGGGGAGTGGCTTCTGCGCTGGTTACGCGTTTTAGCAAACCACTGTACACTCATTAACCGGTCGCTGGAAATCTGCACGTGAATGCTACATATTGGCGTTGTTTGCAAACATGATTTGGACACATTTTTGTGCATGCTTGTCAAAAGAAGGTGTAATATTGCAGTGATTTGAAAGGTAGATTTCTCGAGATAAGATAATAATTTCACCATGAAATTTGAAATATATGTTACTGACATAATTCTCTTTCATATGAAATAGTTAATAATCCACCTTTTATGGAATTTCAAAAGTTGTAAAAATGCTCCAGACACCCTACTATAAACAGGTGCATTGTGTGTGACCGATGATGTTGGACAATTCCAAAATGGTTATCTGGCCAAAATGTTTATCTGACCAAAAGTGTGTAAGCCATGTTTGAAAGAGTTTTATACTGGTGGGTGTTACAAGTGATGTGGGCAAAATTTTCCATGACTGAACGACCCTTTTGCTGAAAAAGTTTCTGTGGACGTTGAACGAACAGTGAGTGGTGAATAATTTGAAGGGTGGCCTCTTGCTCCTTAATACCAAGATGACACAAAGAAGGATTGTGGATTGATTCTACATCTACCATGCAGTATTTTGAAGACCTGAATTCCACTGCTTGGTCATGTCCCCTCCCCCCTCTTTCCCTGTGGTCATGCAAGGAGTAAAGGTTGAGCTTCATGAGTCTTTCACTGTAAGATAAGGTGCTGAATCCAGGGAGCAGTTTTATCGCTCTGCGCAGAACAGCTTCAGTCCTTCCATGATCATCAGTTATGAACCTGGGACTTCATACAACACTGCAGTATTCCAAATGTGGTAGAACCAAAAGCCTTGTACATTGGCATGCAGGAAAATGTCTGGTTTGACATTCACAAATGCACATTTAATAAGACCCAACATTTGGTTAGTTTTCTGAATAGATGCTGAGATGTGTTGATGAAGATTGAGGTCACTGTCAATTAAAACACCAAGATCCTTTTCACAGTTGACATATGTTCTAGTGTAGCATATGATTCTCCATAGAGTAGGATTGAGCAGGTCATATTGTTATTTCCAGTATGAAAAGTTCTACACTTCGGAGAGTTCAGGCAGAGGGAGTAACTGAGTTGCCATGTTAGTGACCATTTCTTTGTGCCAGTCAAGTCTTCTTGTAAAGATCAGCAGGAGTCAATATGTGATACTCTTGTGTAGATCATGGCATCATCAGCATACAACTACGAGCTAGAGATAACGTTCAGCAGATTGTACAACACAAAGAATGTTTGGCCGAGCATGTTCCCTTGAGGTATGCCGCTCAGTACATGTGTCCAGTCAGACTTTTTAAAAGCCATCGACGACCTCATGCTGAACACATCAGAGAGAAAGGCCTTGATCCGTGATAAAAGTGGATCACTGTAGTCTGATGATGGATTGTTTCATGGGCTGTATTACTAGTACAGTGCACTCCCGTTATAACGAAATGCTCGGGACCGTGAGTTTTCTTTCGTTATAACGAAATTTCGTTAGAACCGAACAATACATTAAAACAAAAACGAGGAAACCGCGCATAAAATGTCATATTCTGTTTGTTGAGTACTCATCATACACTGGAAAGCTATGTGAAATGGGATGGTACCTTTTTAATTTCATTGAAATATTACATTCAAAAGAGAGCATAAAGTTGTTTGTATTGTCACACATGTATAGAAAATGATGGTTTAGGATTCGGTTACAGTTCACTATTCCAAAGGTTTGTTTCTTACTAAAGTTTGTGACTCCGAAGGCGCCTTATTTTGAAGTTTCGCCATTCCTGGGATTCCGAAGGTTTGTTCATCTGAAGCTTTGCTCTTCCGAAGCTTCGTTATTCCTAAAGTTCATAATTTATTGTTCGTTTTCCGAAGGTTCGTTGATCGGAAAATGAAATGAGATTCGTCATTCCAAAGGTTTGTAAATCAAAAAAATGAGAAAGGTTCACTATTCGAAAGGTTCGTTGTTCCGAAGGTTTTATGATTCAAAAATGAAATAAGGTTCGTTATTCCGAAGAAGGTTTGTTAATTCCCCCCCCCAAAAAAAAAAAAAGATATGAGAAAGGTTAGTCTTTTCGAAGGTTTGGTTATCTTAAGACGATTATAAGGTTTGTAATTCCTAAGTTTTGTTAGTGGACTCGCCTTTTTCACTTTTGGATTAACAAAACTTCTTTTTTTTTTTGTTCCGATTGACGAACGTTTAGAATTCCTATCATTATCGGACTAACGAACCGTCGTAATGAGAACCATATTTCATTGTCGGATTAACGAAACTTATTAATGACAAACCTTTGGAATAACGCCAAAATGTTCGTAATAACAAACCCTCATTTCCAAACTAACGGACATTTGTGTCCGTTACATTAGGTGTATCAGATTCTGTGTGTTTTGTAATAAAGAACCTTCAGAACAAAACCTTATTTAATTTCAGATTATTGTATTACAATAACGCAAGTTCCCGTAGGAAACTGTGCGTGACACACGGAGCAAACACACAGTGATGTGAAGCGTTCGCCCATGCAAAGACGCTAAATGCTTGTTCCGCTACATATTTTCGAAAGCGATCCGCATTTCGTTATAACTGAGCACATTTCTTTTGTTTTTGTTTGTCATTGGCACTCAGAAAAGACTTCGTTATAAGGAAAATTTCGCTATAACCGTGTTCATTATAAGCGAATTTTGTACCATAGACTTTAATGGGGATAATTTTGGGACCAGAAGTTTTACTTTGTTATAACAAAATTTTGTTATAACCTTGTTCGTTGTAACGGGAGTGCACTGTATTAAAGGTGCACAGTCCCGGTAGTGTAGAGGGCGCCGTTGATGATACTGCCAATCACCGTCAGCATTGATACGAAGATTACTGAAGTTGAGCTGTCATCAAGAGTAAAGTGCGTAGGTGTTGCTAAGTAACGTTGCCTTCGTTGTCTTCTCTGCGCATCGCACAGTCTGTAGTAATGCCAGGGTGCGTGCATATCGTCGGTTGAGAATGATAATGATAAAACCCATAGTGTTCGAGAAGACTTAAAGCCCTTCTCATTCTCAACAGACGATACGTGCTTTGTTATCATGACATCACAAAAGAGGTTTGCTAAAGCTGTCATCCCCCTCAGCCGAATCATGAGCCGAACTGTGATCGGACTACTGACTACAATGAATCGGAATTCTTCGGACTCGGGGAAGTGGGCCACAGCGTAAGCGCTAAAGAGGAGTCCATAGCATAGGTCTCTATAGGAAACTTGCGCCGTGCGCCTGCATACGCATTTGACTAAAACACCGGGACCATGCACCTTTAACATATAAAGTGATACCCTACATTTTTATCTCATGAATATGGTTGTTCACAAGTTGAATGTGAATTTTATGCCCCGTCATGTTGCATACTCCATGCTTACATTCAATTTTAACTTTTTATTTCGTCAGCTCACATCTGGCAGATAGCACATATCTACTCTTTACTCATTGTAAGCTGTGCCCTTTATGTGCAGGGAATAATTTTCCTGGTATCGCATAGCAATTTGCTATGCATTTTGGTATGACTGCTATACAAAATATAATTTGCATAGCAGTTTCATTACATAGACTTGTATACCATTTTGTTGAAAATGTATGTCCATCGACAAAAATTGCTATTCAATTTAGAGAAGGAAAATTATTCCCTGATGTGGCTGAGGAAAGGAGCTTGTTTGCCAAACCAGCCAAGTACCAATCTCAGCAGGAGCAGTGGTGGAACTCTGAATGTATCTTGAGTTATGAGTCTTGACGAAATATTCCCTCGAGCAGTTGTAACACAGCTTTCTTTCTGATTCTGTTTGATTATCATGGTCATCTGATCATTCTCTGGAGTTCATACATCTCGGTGTTTTTGTGTTTCTGTAATTTTCTTAATCATTGAGTGTATTCTTATCGAATAAGTTTGATGGTGACTTGAGAATAAATACTTTCAAATATGGTGTCTTTTCAGTAAATTAATGTTGAAAACCCCCACTCCCTGCAAAAATAAGAGAATTACATAGGAAATAACAAAAGTGTATAAATTATGATAATGGTTTTAGTTTTGGTTCAATTTACTTGTAAGGCCATGAATACCAGGTATTTGCTAAATCCTATGTAACTGCATGGCAGACCCAGGATTGCTCCTGCTCCAAGTTAGTTGCAGAGCAGATCATGTTTTCAAATCTTACTTTCACTTTTCATTATACCCCCGCCACACATAGTGTGAAGGGGGTATGTAGGAATCACCGTGATGTTGGTCGGGCGGGCAGTCGGGCGGGCGGTCGGGCGGTCAGTCGGTCTGTTGCAAAATCTTGCGTCGCGAACTCCTTCTACAGTTTTGAAGCAATTTAAATGAAACTTAGGGTAAATTATGATATTGAGGTATAGATGTGCAAGACATGTTTTTTGTGTTTTTCGGTCAATGCGTTGCCATGGTAACCATAATTTTACCAAAACCTTGTGGATTGAATAACTTCCATAGTATTTAAGCAATCAATTTCAAAATTGGTATCTATGATGATCTATGATGATCTATAGGTGTAGTTATGCAAGACACTCTTAATGTGTGTACTTGACAAAGCGTTGCCATGGTAACCGCATGTTTTCTTCGAAATCTTGTGGAGTGAACAACTTCCACAGTTTTGAAGCAATTGAAATCAAATTTGGTAGGCATTATGGCCTTGAGGCATAGATGTGAAACACATAATTTTTGTGTTTGTCGGACAAAGCGTTGCCATGGTAACCATAATTTTACCAAAACCTTGTGGATTGAATAACTTCCACATCATTCAAGCAATTAAGGTCAAATTTAGTATGTATGATGATCGGGAGGTGTAGTTATGCAAGACACCAATGTGTTAATATAAGAAAAATGTGTTGCCATGGTAACCACTCATTTTTGTATCAAATTGAACTATTTAATCTATGAAGGTGAAATTTGGTGTGTATGATGCTCTTTAAGTGAAGTTTTCCAAAATGTCCTTTGTATTTGTATCGGACAATGCATTGCCATGGTAACCACATGTTTGGTTTTTTTTTTAATCCTGTGGAGTGAACTTCTTCCACAATTTTCAAGCAATTGAAACCAAATTTGGTAGGCATTATGGCCCTGAGGTATAGATGTGGAACACATAATTTTTGTGTTTGTCACACAAACCGTTACCATGGTAACCACAATTTTACCAAAACCTTGCAGATCGAATAACTTTTCCATCATTCAAGCAATTAAAGTCAAATTTAGTATGTATCATGATCTAGAAGTGTAGTTTTGCAAGACACCAATGTGTTATTTTAAGGAAAATGTGTTGCCATGGTAACCACTCATTTTTGTATCAAAATAAACCATTTAAGCTATGAAGGTCAAATTTGGTGTGTATGATGGTCTTTAAGTGTAGTTATGCAAAATGTCCCTTGTGTTTGTAGCATACAATGTATTGCCATGGTAACCACACTTTTTACCAAAACCTTGTGGAACTCAGTGTCAACTCTGTAATTGTACAGTAAACTAAAATTATTCTGTTTCCAATTCGACAAGTGCACAAACTTGGTATTAACGTCATTGCCCTCATGACATCACATACTATAAAGCGACACTAGGGGCGGGGGTATTAATCACCTTCAGTGATAATTCTAGTTACCTCTAAAAACTTTTGCCCCTCCCCAGCTTATCTTACACTATGTCATTATCAAGATCTTTGTCTAAAAGATATTTGTAGTGAAGATCATGCTTTATGAAGCTTTTTGATTGGCAGATTATTTCTCAATAATGATTTGGCAAAAACATGTAAGGTGTCTTAAACTAATTTTCCATTGATCTGGTGGATGTACATGCAGTGTTTTACTTTACTCTTCTCCTCTTTACGAAGATATATACCTTGTATATAGATGGTGTATAATATTGCATTTTAAAATTGTGCCAACAGTATTTCATTTCTATAATTCTTCCTTGTTTTTGCAGGAAAGGAGGCCAGGAAAAGAGAGTTGAAAAAGGTAAAGACATTACCAAGTAATTAACAATCATACATGTGTAGTGCCTTTAAAATCAGTTCTGTCTTGTGAAAACAATGAATAGTTAAAGCTGCAAGTCAGTCCAATTGTTGAATGAGCTGAATGGGATGTGTGATGAAAATTTTGCCATCTGTGCCTCTAATGTGGTTGTGAAGCTGCATCTTCATGAGTGGCAAGTCCTTTTGTTTCATTCATAAGGTACTTTTTTCCCCCTTTTCAGGACATCTTTAGATTCAATTTAACAATATAGGATTCATATGGTACTCATACCAATTGAAGGTAAAACACTACAAAGCAAGTGACATTAGTTGTAGATAGCCAAGGAAGTTATATACCAGTATTTACATGTACAATAGAAGTGGAAGAAAAGTGGAAATTTTTGCGCATTTCGCGCAACCAGACGCTGGCGGGACAATAAAAGCACGCGATTGTTTTTGCGTGCCATCTGTTCCAGTAGTTGATGTATTGATTCCGCAGAATTAAAAACACGCGAAATTCTTCTTACCCTGCCAAGCGCAAAAAATTAGTCGCATGAAAATATCCACTTTTACAGTAGTGTTTATAAAGATCATAATGTGTAGAATCATTTATTTTGCCATGTGGATCAGATATCTGTTAGGAAAGTATGATATACATGTTTATTCTGTTGATTGGAAATTAAATTTGTTGAACTGAATTCAAAAGATTTACGTGACATGAAAAAAAAAAAGGTGCAACAAGGTAATGGGCATGAGTGTATGCCTGTATACCAAATGGTATGTGTGTTTTGATGAATGTTAACCCGTAGAGGACGGACTGATTTTACTACAACACGCATTTCCCATAGACACCTACCCGAGTATACTCGGGACTCGTCCTCAACGGGTTAATGTGTCATTTTTCCTAAATTGTCTCACAGAACAAAAAGCAGCGTATGGCTGTGAGAGCAGCTGTACTGAAGAATAAAGACCCACTTGGATTGCTGCAAGACTTGGAGGCTCTTGATGAATTAGGTGAGAAGAAAATAAGATAAAACAAAGCCAGCAAAAAAAAAGCAAACAAAAGAGCAATCAAACTCCAAATAAAACCATGCTGCTAGATTCTGTACATACAATCAGAAGTCCCACTATGTCTACACGCACATATGATTGCAGGACATCAGCGGTCACAAAGGTCTCTATCTGAGTGAATTTTCTCAACAATTTTGCAGTTAGAAGTTTTTAGTATTTGTTCTATCTGATCTCTTTTTAGAAATATATGTCTATGTAGAGGTGTTTGTTAATGCTGGTGAGTCATTCAATATTACCTCTGGAATAGCTGTCACCAAATGACAGGTAAAATGTGCACAGAGTCATTTCATTTTTCTGTTGGGAGATGGTAGTCTTATCTTTGAATGAGGACTGCAAGTTAAGTTTTAATGTCTTGATGTTTGTAGATGAGTGTTCTTGGAGTAAGAGTGTACACACTGAAGGCATGTTTTCTCAGTGCAAAATTAAAGTGGCAGAAGTACCAGAAGTAGTTGCTTTTAGTGTGGTTATTTTTTCTGATATTTTGGAAAAGATTAAGGTGGCTCCCTTGAATCATGTTTACCAGCAAGCATGATTTATGCCGATTTATAATTGTTTTGCTCTTTCTCTTTGTAGAATTGAATCCAGAGGTCAACACAGATCTCAATGAAAAGGTCATCAAGGACAAGAGGAAGAAGATAAAGGAGACATTTGACAGAGTCCTCAAGCTTTATGTAAGTAAAGAATATCTTGAACAAGGTAATGTAATTTTCATGATACCACAGAGTTTGTAGAACTAAGAATGTAACCATTTGACATCATGCCAACAGATAGTCCATGGGCAAGACCCGAAAAATGGGTTGTTGGTACCATCTGAGGTGGCACAACCTTTTTGGTGTCAGTTTGTTTGTCGGGCATAGATATGCTTATCAAGCTATGATAGCATTTCCAAATGAGTAGCTTAGTCATAATAAATGAATTTTTAACCAATTTGGTCTCGTTTTTATATCCCTATACTTCTGAATCGAAACTAAACCGCTATACAAAGAAGAGCACTGCCTTCTGTATGTCCACAGGTGTTCTGTTGTAAACGCGGTGCGCTTAGTCTTTATTCAAGGCAGCGAAGGGAATATCCAAAGGGTTATGATGTCCACAGCTGTCACGCGGTGCGCTTAGTCTTTATCTAGACCAATGTACCGTTATCATATCTAAAGTTCCTCATAAAAGGGATTATCTATACTGTTTTTATACTACTAACCGGGGGGCCAAAAGCTGAAAACAGAGGTCGAGTTGCACTCTCTCTACAAACTAAGTAGACCATGCTTATTTTCAAGTTTTTATTGTAACAAACAACATTCCACTGGTCTACCTCAAAAAATTTGTTGCGAAAGCCTCCAAATCCAAGATGGCGTCCAAGATGGCCGCCATATTTACTGAATGTGTTATTTAAATGATAGAATTTGATAGAAACATCAAATTTCAACAAATGTGATGTCATATGAAAGAGAATGAAATTTTTTACAAGTTGATACCATTTTTGTGGGTTATTGTGATAACTGGATTGAGATTTTAAGGAAAAAACACTCATTTTTTGATATTTTTCTGAAAAAAGGAAAATCATGAAAATGCTTGATTCAGCATAAATCAGAGAAAGACTGATGGATTATCTTGAAACGTTTCAAGATTTTTGTTTGACATATAATTAATATTCGGAGAAAATTAGGGGTCAGTACCATTTTTGGTTCAGGAGTTATAATGTCTCAAACTTGAAAACTCACTACGTAAGAATGGCCACTTTAGTTGTGACCAAGACCTTGTTGGTCATAAAAAAGTCTGCGCGCGCCAAGACTACTACACGCACCACTGGCACTGGCGCTGGTAGCAGCGCCAGTAGTGCGTGTAGTAGTCTTGGCAAATGCAGACTTTTTCTTTGACAAACAAGGGTTTGTGCCTGCAAACTAACTTTTCATATCAAGTGGTAGCTCAGGTGATACTGATCGCTATTATTTCAAAGTAGATTGTTCTGAAGCAGATGAGATGAAGCAAACAAAATTTCAAATAGAGGTAATATCTTGAAACTTGGCACCAATCTTGTTATAGATAGTTTAAGACACAATTTAGATCAACCGCTCAAAAAAAAAATCAAGATGACAGCCATCAAAGTTGGCATAGTGTATTGCGCCAAATTAAATGTATTATTTCGATTTTGATACAATTTTGTCTGTTGTGATATCTTAAACCGTCTTAGGTTTTTATGGACACATTTTTAAAACCAGTGATATTCTACTCTCCGAAAAAGAAAAAACAAATCGAGTGGAAGTTTTTACTTTTGATGTGAGGAGTGAATAACAGAAAACGGTAAATTTAGAGTGAAATTGGAGTGACTTTTGAGTGAAAATGTTCATTTTCACTCATTTTAGAGTGACCTTAGGCAGGGCTCCACACTAACTTTTATTTTTGGTGGCCCAAAGGCAAATATCTGACCTTTTTTGGTAGCCCGAATTCTTCATTTCTGACATTTTGGTGGCCCGACGTGCGTTTTTGGTGGCCCCGGGCCACCGGACCAACGTTGGTGTCGAGCCCTGCCTTTGAATAGGGATCACTCGTCACTCTTCGAGTGATCCCCGAGGTCACTCTAAAATAAAATGAAAATGCACATTTTCACTCTCGAGTGATCCTGATATCTAATATGGGAAAGCATCTACCAATGGCATAAGTTCAGATCAATTGTGACACTATAACCCACATGAAATCAGCCCAAAAACAATGTAAGAAAAATCTGATAACAGTAAATACAGTTTCAGCATGCTTATTTGTAAATGTGAATATACAGCACGAGTAATCAATTTGGAAAATTTTATTCGAACAATATACTGAAAAGTAATTTCGCACAACACATTTAAGAGCAAAGTTGAGAAATTGCCGCCATGTCGGATTTTTTTTTTTTTTTTTTTTTTGGGGGGGGGAGGGGGGTTCGGATCAGAAGGGCTTTCAAGGACATCTACGGATCAGACATTATTACACATATACCATCATCATTCACTTTTCTACAACAGCAGAGTAACATACAAGTAAAAAAGCATATAGTATCTTTGATACAGAAGCATTTCTTTTTTTATCAAAGATTGGGCCTTACCCAAACACTGGAATGAGCTCCACCCCCCCCCCCCCAAAAAAAGACCCTCAATATAGTTTACACTAGTACAATATCGTTCGGATGTATAGAATAGGATGTATCAAATTATAAGTTATAAGTTGAGATTTAACTTTGACGCAACACACTTAAGGTATTGTTTGCCATTGGGAGAGATATCACATTTGATTTATATGTGCAGGTTAGTTGTATTACAAAACATTCTACCATGTAAAAAAATCATAATAAAGCCTAAAACATACGGAGATATCACCATTTCTTTTCAAGAAACCATAACCATGATAACTGTTAACAATTTAGTATTTGAATTTAAATTTGAATTTGAATTTGAATTATATAAAGAAAAACATTCTTATCAGATCTATTTAGTACATCTAACAATATTTAGCATTAAATATACTGATTTAAGTTTGTACATTAGGTGTTCTATCCCTAACTCACAGTTTAGAACTAGTTTGATAAAAGCTGGCTTTTCGTTTTACGTGCACTAATGGTAAATAATGCCTTGAAAGACAACCTCGATTAATTACCGCCATCTTGAATTTTGTGTGGATACTGTTTTTATCGCTAATTATTACATATTGGAAAAATTTGTGCCAAATTCCAAGCTTCCATCTCTTTTTGTAAAATACTTTCTGTTCAATCTTATCTGCCTCAGAACAATCTACTATGATGAAATGCTACAGTAATAGCGACCAGCGTCACCTACCACTTGGTATGAAAAGTTAGTTTGCATGCAGGTACTTGCAAGTCACTAGACCATTACAGTATTATATGTGACCATGTAAACACATTGTATGCAAAATTTATAATGCATGAATATAATTTTTTTCAAGTTTTAGATGTTAACTTGTCAACAGTGTATGATATTGCCTGTAATTCCAGAAATATGAATTATGTCTCAATCTCAGTAAATCTCAATCTCAATCGTAGGTTTCAAAATAATTCTTCAGTTCTTCTTTGATAAATACTAAATCATGCATTTTTTTCATTTCTTCCGTTTTTCAAAAGAATATGAAAATATGGATTCCCCCCCCCCCCAAAAAAAAGAGAGAAGCAAACAACCCCCCCCCCCCCACCCCAATTTATCACAATACACAGCTAAAGTGGTATCAACTTTTAGGAAGTTTTGCTCTCCTTCATATGACATCAAATTTGTTGCAATCCAATGTCTCTATCAAATTTTATGTTTGAAATGTTAAATTCAATAAAAATGGCGGCCCTATTGGACCGCATCTGTACTTTGGAGGTTTTTGCAACAAATCTACTGAGGTGTACTTACGGAACATTGCTTAGTATGCTTAATATTATGTATGGTTTTGTTTATAGAGAGAGTGGAACTCGAAAAGTAAGCACGATCTTGGATTTGACCCTCTGTGACGTCTTTGGGAACAGATGCGTGCAAATACATATTATGTAAAATGGGATTTCAAGTTTGAGACATTATAACTCCTGAACCAAATACAATACTGACCTCCAAATATTGATTATATGGGAAAGATTTTAATTTCTGCATGGTTTTCATAAACATTTTTAATTTAATTTTTTGGAACTTTTTAGAGAAATATTCATGGTGCATTCTGAAAAATGTCTCCATAAAAACCTAAGATGGTTTGAAATAGCATTAAAATGTTCAGAATATATAAAAGCCATATAAATAGACACCAAAACAGACAAAATTGTATAAAAATCGAAATGATACATTTACTTTGGCGCAATACACAGATGTCAACTTTGATGGCCTGCAATCTTGAATTTTTTGAGTGATTGATCCAAATTGTGTTTTAAACTTTCTATAGCAAGGTTATTTCAAGCTTCTACCTCTATTTGAAAGATATTTTTTGCTTCATCTCATCTGCTTCAGAACAATCTATTTTGAAATAATAGCAATCAGCTTCACCTGAGCTACCACTTGGTATGAAAAGTTAGTTTGCAGGCACAAACCCTTGTTTGTCAAAGAAAAAGTCTGCGTTTGCCAAGACTACAACACGCACCACTGGCACTGCTACAAGCGCCAGTCCCAGTGGTGCGTGTAGTAGTCTTGGCGCGCGCAGGCTTTTTTTACGACCAACAAAGTCTTGTCACAACTAAAGTGGCCATTTTTACATAGTGAGTTTTCAAGTTTGAGACATTATAACTCCTGAACCAAAAATGGTACTGACCCCTAATTTTCTCCAACTATTAATTATATGTCAAACAAAATTCTTGAGATGTTTCAAGATAATCCTTCAGTCTTTCTCTGATTTATGATGAATCAAGCATTTTCATGATTTTTCTTTTTTCAGAAAAATATCAAAAAATGAGTGTTTTTTCCTTAAAATATCAAACCAGTTATCACAATAACCCATAAAAATGGTATCAACTTGTAGAAAATTTCATTCTCTTTCATATGACATCAAATTTGTTGAAATCTGATGTTTCAATCAAATTCTATCTTTCAAATAACAAATTCAGTAAATATGGCGGCCATCTTGGACGCCATCTTGGATTTGGAGGCTTTCGCAACAAATTTTTTGAGGTAGACCAGTGGAATGTTGTTTGTTACAATAAAAACTTGAAAATAAGCATGGTCTACTTAGTTTGTAGAGAGAGTGCAACTCACTCGTTAAGTAAGCGACTTTTTGGGGTTTGGCCCTCCGGTTATACCCTATCAACAAATACATCAGTTTTAAACAAAAATCACTCTGTTCATTTACAATATCATTCATTATAATGTATCGTAGTGTACCGATACATTGTTTTTGCATTATCTTATATTGTTGGAGGGAAATAAAGCGACATTGGCGTGGTATCAGCGTTTTCACCGTAGCGTTTTCGCGGGAAAATGATAGATAATTGAAAGATACCGCAAAATTCACCTGGAATTGCTTTTGTTGTTGTTGTTGTTTTTAGATAAAAGTATATACACTGTATCATACGCTTTGGATATTTCCTTCGCCGTCTAGAATAAAGACTAAGCGCTGTGGACATCATAATCTTTGGATATTTCCTTCGCTGCCTTGAATAAAGACTAAGCGCACCGCGTTTACAATAGAACACCTGTGAACATACCATAGAGCTGCATTTTACAGCTCTATGGAACATACAGAAGACAGTGCTCTTCTTTGTATAGCGGTTAGTTTCGATTCAGAAGTATAGGGATATAACAACAAGACCAAATTGGTTAAAAATTCATTTACTATGACTAAGCTACTCATTTGGAAATGCTATCATAGCTTGATAAGCATATCTATGCCCGACAAACAAAATGACACCAAAAAGGTTTTGCCACCTCAGATGGTACCAATATCTGGCCTGGCCCATGGACTAAGAATGAGATGTATTGTTGAGTAACTATAATCAAGCCATTATGTAATTTGATTTAAGTAGTTTCTTAGGCATGTTAAGGTGCAAATCTGCCTTTACGAACAGATTGAGAAATAAAGGAGCATGTAATGGTGCAATTTTTTGTCTCATATTAAAGAAGCTGGTAACATTGGCAACTTTTGTTTACCTCATATTCCACTGCAACTTACATTTGCATGAAGGGTTTTTTTGCTTTTTGTTTTGTTTTGTTTCTTCTTTTACAATCTGTTTTTGTATAGGTGGATGAGAATTCAGAGCTGTTTTCAGCATAGATTATCAACCTAGTGTTTCCCAGAATGTACTGTGTGAGAAATTTGCTGTAATATTCAGCATTCATTTGTTTGCACACATACAGCTGTGTCAGAAGTGGGAAATTACAGTAGGTGTAGATGGAATGGAATGCATGAAAACACAATCCTAGTCTCAATAATTGCAAAGATAGAATGGGAAGATTTACAACCCTCTCATTCCATCATCTGCTCCCAGTACCCTTGTGATAGGAAATGTGGGTGTGATGCAACAAGGTTTCTTGGTGGATTAGTATTGTTTTATTCTGAATCTGTGCAGAGTCGCGAGGATTCAGAGCGGTACAGTGAGTTCAAGAAGGCGGAGAAACAGTATGAGAAGAGACGTTCAGAGAAGGTCAAGACATACGGTGAGTGATTTCTTGAAGCACCTGCATGCACTGTTCACAATGTGAAAGCCCAACACTTTTCTGTCGTGTGTTTGCCTCATGAATGAAGGATCTCATCCCTCTTAGAATTTATGAAGAAACTTAGATCCATATTTGTTTTCTTTTTTTTTATGCCTCCGCCACGAAGTGGTGGCGGAGGCATTATGTTTTCGGGTTGTCCATCCGTCTGTCCGTCCGTCCTTCCATCCGTCCGTAATGAATTTTGTGGACAGCATAACTAAAAACACCTTTTGAGGTATCCCAATGGAACTTGGCATGTATGTGTATTAGGGGGTGAAGTTGTGTCAACTTTTGGGTGCACATGTTCAAGGTCAAAGGTCAAAAGGTCAAGGTCAAATACATAAAATTTCACTATTTCCACCATATCTATGCAGTGCCTGAAGATATTTTCTTGAAACTTAGTGTATACATGTGTTACCCAATTCAGATTCTCTGGTGAAAAGTTTGGGGTCATGAGGTCAAAGGTCAAAAGGTCAAGTAGAAATATTAAAACTTCACTTTTTTCTCCATACCTTGGAAATTGTTCAAGGCATCTTCGTGGAACATAGTATATATGTATACATGTACTGACTGGCAGTGATTATCTAGACAATTTAGGGTTCATGGGGTCAAAGGTCAAGGGCAACACTTCAAAATTTTACTATTTCCCTCATGTTTATGCATTGCCAGCAGGATTATTTTTTACACTTGGTGTATGCTTGTAAATCCTAATAGAGATTTCTGGGAATTTTTTTTTTTCTTTTTTTTTTTGCCTCAAAGGTCAAAAGGTCAAAAATCAAGTGAAAGTGCTGAACTAACTTTTCCTCCATATCTCGGAAGTGGCTCAAGTTATCTTGAAATTTACTACATATTTATGCATGTTCTGCCTGACAGTGATTATCTTATGAATTCTAGGGTCAAAGGCCAGATGAAAATGGTAACAATTTACTATTCAATACAGAAATTGCACTTTTTCTCCATACCTTGAAAATTACTCAATGCATAAACGTATGAATGGGTCAAAGTCAAGTTAAAGTCCTTAAATCCCCAAATACATACTCTCCTATTCATCCAATTAAACCTAGGTCAAGGAAGGTGAACATTCAACACATTTGTGACAAACTTGTCATTTTTATATTTGGCCAATTTTGTGAAAATGTAATCACACATTGTCCACATGTACTACAGTTGAACCTCTATTATCCGGCCTCCCTTTATCCGGATCTCTCTATTATCCGGACGCAATCTCGCCGTGATTTTTTTTTAAATAATTACGGGAAGAAAGAGGGATTCCCAACTCCTTGAGAACTCCTACCCAAACACACATGAATTACATATTACTTCCAATATGATTGACATACATTGCATCAAATTTCCTTCCAAATTGCTTACCTTCAGACATTTCAACATCCCGAAACATCCCCAAATGTAACAATGAAAAGGTTGCAGTATACACATTACTACATGTGGTACTACAATGGGCTACATCAGTACATGTGTATGTATATGTACATGTTTAAAGCATTGAGTCTCCCGTATCCGGCCAAATCCCTTATCCGGATGAGCCCCGGTCCCGACTTGTCCGGATACGAGAGGTTCAACTGTATCTAGACCTATTAGGAGAATCATGCATTATGGCGGAGGCATACCAGTCGCCATAGCGACATTTCTAGTTTATAACATATTTTGTCATAGATCATAAATTCTTAGGATATCACCTGCCTATAGGTGGTTAAGTACAATATGCAAAGAAATATAATACAGTACTACAATACAAGATACAAAGACACAAGAATACACAAACATTTGCAGACGAAGATAATATATTAAATAAAACTGTTTTAGAGCAAAAATAAAATGGTGCAATCCTGACGTTACTTATATTTGAGTTGATATCAAGTAGTAATAAATCTAAGCACTCATCCAAATATGTGAGGCTATCAAGTTTTTATTTTACATGCACAACAATCTGCATGACCAAAGTCTGTAACCCTGTTTGCTTGACTCCTACTAAGAAGAAGAAGAATTTCACATGTTGAAGATAAGTTTGCAAGGATGTTGAAGGAAATTTTTATTATGGTTACCAACTTTGGTGTACCTTGATGTTACTTTTCATAGTGGCCTTATTTGAAATGAAACCAAGAATATCAATTGTATTAAGGTGAATTTTTCTTGTGAAAAGTCAAAGCGTATATAAATTGCACGTCAGCTGTAGTAATGTATGATACTGTAAGCTGTCATTTTCTTGTACAGATATTTTTGCGAATGAGGAGGTCACAGACATTTTCACGAGATGTTTTCATGAATTGACACCAACGCTGTCATAAATGCACTGTTATCCTTGCACATGGCAACATTTTCATGTGTTGTTAAATTTGCAGTCCAACTGTAATTCACAAAAAAAAAATAATTCCCTTGGGAAAGTAACAGCTTATACAGTAATAAACAGTATTAACCAAGGTGCTCTGAAAGTTCTTCTTGTGTTGACCATTGCCTTTTGGTGATAAGCACAATCAGGGTATGCAATCATGACTTTCTCACTTTAAAAAATTGTAACTTCTAAAAGAATGCACCAACTGACTTAAGAATTCACATGCAGCATGCTAAGACATCAGTAATCACATGTGGTAAGACAATAGCTAATTTATTCTCATTTACTGTTAATTATTAAAGATTAATTACCAAAAAGTCCCCCCAAACCCACGTAATGCGTCAAAAAAAGCGTTTTACAACTTACGTAAAATCAAGATTTGAGGTCCATATTTTAAGTCTACCCCTATGTGTTTGGTATGAAATTAATGGATTTTTTATTGGCATTGCTTGCATGCAATAAAAAACAGTGGTTCTTTCAGCTGGAGAAAGTTATAAGGTCTGAAGTCCCATCCTGGTAGGAGTGTAATGCTGGCTTATTTTTGTGACATTGTGACCTTTTAACCCATGCTGTACAGCTATACATGGAGAAACAGCTTATTTTTCTGCTTTTCCTGAAAGTACTGAAGACACACTACAATATAGTGCGCTGTTTGCCAATAAATGTTCAGCCAGTTTTGAGTTTTGAGCCATTTTCAAATGCTGAGCAAATTAAGTGCAGCCGTTTTTCAGTATTTTCAGTGAGGTGTATCCTAATTTGACTACTTTAAAGAATCTTTTCTCCTTATTGAATATCCTTGTTTTTTTAACCATGAATTGTACATATGTAGAAATCTATTGTGTGAAAATTTTAGCAAATTTGAGCAATAGGAACTTATTTTTTTATATTTTTACAAATTGCTGAGCATAAAAAAGTGCAATACAAGCCCATGTTATACTGCATGAAGGTCATATGATAAGTGTTCAGTGTTCATATTTCAATGCTTGTTCAATTTCTAAAGATATCATAAGCAAAAACATGGTATTTTGGCTTAATATGTCATTGTTTGAGTGTCACAGCTTAGATATCAACTCAAGTCATCATAAATCTCACATTCATTCTTCTATCTGTGTTTACAAATATGAGAATTGATCCAAACACTGTGCGCACATTCAAGGTCAAACTGTACAGATAATTTTTTGATGGAAAATATCATATCTTCCAAAGTACCAGCCCTAATCTCATAAAAATTTGTAATAATGGCCACTATATGTCTGTTACCTATTCCTGAAAGTTTCGCGTCTTCACCCTTTGGCAAAAGTGAAATATGATAAAATATGTAAAAGTGGTTTTATTTGAATTCAAAATAATGCCTACAAAATTGATCATCCATTTCGAGATGTGAAAATATGAAATTTATTCATATTTTGTGATATGTCATGGCTATGTGCTGGTGGTGAATGAAAGGGATATTTATCAGGAATATCTGACAGCAATATGAGATGAAAAAAACATTCTCCTTTTTTTTAATGAATTTTTCCAATATATTAGTCATTTCAATGTAATTCGACACCCCTAATTTAAATGCTAATTTATGCGCAGTTTAATGCAAAATTTTGACTCTTTCTTTACATGAAATGAAAATTTGAACACTCAGCTACAACAAACAACAAAAAAAGCATTTTCACCAAGTTTTTTCATTTTTGCCCTGTTACACAATTGCATACCCTGGTTGTGCTATTGACCTTTTGTCTTCACTGTTTGTGCCATTTTTGTGCAACTCTATTTTCTTGTACAATGAATGTGTCTGTTTTCATTGGTTTTGCATTTGAGACCATCACATGTGACATCAGGAGAGTTGAATGAGTTGATTATTCTTGCTTTTCTACAGAGGCCATTCGAGATGCCAGACAAGTTAGTGTGGATTCCATCCCGCTTCCTGAGGCTCCCAATGGTGAGAATATATCATCCTTGTCATTATTGCAACAACAGTATCGTAGTGATATAGCACCACTTGAAAATCAAAATTGTGTAACAGTGTTCCACCCTTTATACAAAGTCATTAGTTCATACCAGTCATATGTAGGAAGGGTTTATGAAACCTACATGTACTATTCAAAACCAAAAAGACAGCTATGGTGTTTAGTGGCATGTTTGACACAGATCAGTCAGATAATCTCTAGTTCATGCTAACCATAGGATCTGTTCTTCAAACATTTTGTTGTGTGAGATATATGTTAGTTTGGCAGTCATTATATCAATTTTATTAATAAAAAAGATGTTTATATGTTTTCTTGCATGACTTTTGTATTTCACACATTTGAAAATCATATCTCTGAAATTGCTGCATATTTCCTATCATCTACTGAAAATGCAACATGCCTTTTTTGTGTCGGAAACCATAAATTCACTTATGTACTGAAATACATTGTTTGTGCTTTGAGTGAGGAATTGTACACATCGTGACAGTGATTTCCATTATCCACATGATTTCAGAGGCATCGAAATCATGTGTAGTAAGGCATACATCACGGTGATGATTCCTGTAAAATTTACCTTGAATACAGTTCATATGTTTACTATCTCTCTCTTTGCTTTTGATGTCATTGTCGTCTATTTCATGTTTCAGCCATGTCTGCAATACCCCTCCCCCAGGACATTCCCCTCCCTGGGGCTCAACCCCCATCCATCTTGAAAAAGAGCTCATCTTATGGGTAAGGACATGTATCTTCATATAAAGGTACCATGATTGATAACCCATTGAGGACGAGCTGATTTTACTATAACATGCATTTCCCATGGACACCTGCACAAGCATACTTGGGACTAGTCTTCAACGGGTTAAGTGTCATCAACCAGGCAAAGTGACCCTTACTCACATCAATTCAATAAGTTCACAAAAAGCAACAGATAAAAGCCCACCAAGGTGCTAAAATGTTATTTGTGTGTTCTACAAACATCAAGCAAGAACTCAAGTGCTCCTTGCAAATGAGACTTTTTAGATAGTTTTGAAGGACTTCTATTTCTGCATGAGACATATGATGATGATGATGATGATCCACAGCATTTGTATGACGCTATCTGTTTTAAAAACATTCAAAGGCACAGACTCCCCCAAGAGAGTAAGCAATTGAATGCCTGGTGAAAACAAAACAAAACAAAACAAAACAAAACCCTAACATATATTGCACTTATTATCAGTTTGATTTCCATGGTGATTTCACAAGAGAATATTTCTTGTGTAATCATGTCAGTACAACTGAGACCATCAGCACCCTACCATGAAAGACATAATACTGGTACATAACCTACATATTGCAACTTGCTTTCAAACCAGGTACCATGGCAACAACTAAGTATGCCTAAAAGTGATTGGCTGTTAGTATATCACTCGCATTCATCATCTTGGACAAAATCTCTATGGCGCACAGTCCACTATCTGCTCTTACGTGTAGCCATGTAATATCAAGGCATGCACAGTGCATGGGTAGTATACCATTTAACCTGATATTACAACTGATGTAATTTCTCTGTCCACAGGCCTCCTCTTATGCCCCCTCCATTCATGGCACACCTTCAGCCCACGATGCCTACCCTGACATGGCCCTACTGTCTTCCCAATGGTAAGAAACCTCCAGGCCCTCCTCCGGGATTGCCTCCTGGGGTGGCTGTTCCTCCCCCGGGGCCCCCCATGGGTCTGCCACCTCACCTGGCAGCAGCCCATGATATGGAGCAGAGACTTAGGGCAGAAGGTGAGACCACTTTTCCTTCCGAATGCCAGAGGAAAGCTTTAGGAACAATGGACTATTATAACATTGATATTAATGACATCTTCTGATTGCACTTTGTCTTGTTATATTCTGTTTTGGTTTTCATGCTTTAGATGGAACTTCTGTTATGTTGTATCGAATATATATCTCATGTCCTTTTAATCTCCTTTAAATGCAATTTTCTTTGGCTATGATATACATATTCAGAGGATCACTTTTGACAAGCCTTGTGCATACACGTAAATATTGACTTTCCAAGCATACATATACTTATAAAAGAATGTTATATGAAATCTTTGAAACTGTATGGAGTTAAAGTGAATTGATGTGATCCTCATTACCAAGGGTCTCAGCTACCCTCATTCCGAGTGTCTAGTGCCTTAGGCAAGGTTTTTACTTTCCAGAGCTGTATAGTATAAATTTGTACTGTAGACCCTGGTGTTGTGGCACTTGTTACCTCTACTTGACATGTTTGTCATTTGCCCAATAGGGATGGACAACTCTTCAGATGAGGAGAATGAGGAGATGGAGGAAGGCCAGAATGAAGAGAAGGAAGAAGATTCAGACGATATGGAGACGGACGAGAGTGACATGGAAGATGAGCAGGACAAAGAGGGGGCAGAGAGAGGCAGAAGGGATGACAGCGATAGTGAAGACAGCATGAGAGAAGAACGGGAAAGAGATCAGAGGCGGGCAGAGGAGGAAGAGGAGGAGATGGGACGATCAGAAATGATGAGGAGACGTCATAGTGATGATGATGATGATGACGATGATGACTACCGGAGGAGGAGAAGTCGAAGGAGACGCTCCAGTAGTGATGAGGAGGACTCGTACAGAGACAGAGACAGAGACAGAGACAGGGACAGGGACAGGGACAGGGACAGGGACAGGGACAGGAGAGGTGAGAAATCATATCTCTTTGCTAAGTTCAAATGTTTCTGCATCCCAATAAGAGCAAAAATGGTTAACAAACCCTTTCCAATCCAGTGGAGCCTGTCATGCAAGAGTTCTTGATAGCTTTGTAATGATAGTAAACACATGCACTGTACTTCAGTCAAGTTACTCTTCAATGACAGGGAACAAGTAAGAGGGCTCTCTTCTATTCAATTGTGCAAAGTGCTGTTTTCCATGCACTGTTATGAAGTATGAAAATAATGGTTCATCTCACTAGCTTGTGTTTCGTTCGATTGTGGAAGCATATTCTAAGCTATTGGTAAAAGAGTGATGACTAAGTGTGTGATAGGCTAAAGACATCTTAGTGGAAAAATGCTTCAAACATTACAGTCATTTCATGCCATCCAGTAATTTCATGCCACCAAGTCATTCCTAAAGACAGTTTTGAACCCGAGATAGGGAAGCATTTTACACATGAGCATTTACATACTCACTGTTCTTTGCTTCAAGATGAAGGAACAAAGTCAATCTCTGGTGTGACTGTTGTCGCATTCAGGCCTTACATCAATTTCAACTTTGTATCATATGTAATGGGGCCCATCTCAGTGCAGTTCAAGATATTTACAGGTAAACTCGTGAGGTATCTTACCAAATACCGGTCATCTCTGCTCTGTTTCCAATCAAATGAAGCCCATGTTACATGCGAAGATGAATTGATTGGGTACAAACTGAATGACACTGGCATTGCCACTCATTTTGCACAGGGCCTAGATTTACTTCTTGTGAGATCAGTGTTTAAAACGAAGTGCACTCTCACCAGTGTTCTTTTATTGCTATTGCAGAGAAGCGTTCAGTCCGCTTTGCTGATGATGACGGTGCAGGGGTGACAGACACCAAGCTGAGCCAGAAGCTTCCTCCTGGAATGACGCCCCTCCAAGCCAGGATGTTGGCTATGGCAGGACAGCAGATTCCTGTCAGTACAGCTGCTGAGGAGGAGGAGGAAGAAGAGGAGGAGGAAGAGGAGGAGCCACCAAGACACAGGAGAGCTCATGAGGATGAGGAGGAAGAGGATGACCACGGGGAAGAGGAGGTTGAGGAGAGGAATGAGGAGGAAAGAATTGTTGATGCCCAGCTAGAAGACCTGAGGCAGGCTGCTGTTGCTGCCAAGGCAACAGCTGCATCTGTCCTGCCACTCCCCACTGCTGTGGGAATTACTGCCCAAGCTGGAGTGGTACCCCCTGTAGCCCCCCGTGGACCACCAGCTGGTCCACCACCAGGGCCTCCACCCACAGCGCCCCCAGGATTTCCCCCAGGCTTACCACTGCCAGCTGGGGTGCCTCCCAACTTTGCCAGACCTCCTCCACTTCGTCCACCTCCTCCTCCACCCCGTCTGATTCCCCCCGGCCCTCGAGCAGGTCGCCCCCCTGCACCCCCACCAGGACCTCCTCCAGGTGTCCCACCACTTCTCCGTGGAGCACCACCTCCTCGTCTGCCTTTGCCTCCAGGCATGCTGCCCCCTCCTCGTCTCCCCATAGCCCCTCCATTGCGTCCTGGGATGCCTCGCCTGGAGAACCCCAATGTTTTCTCTGCTGCTCCCATGATCAGGCGCCTTCCAACAAAGGCAGAAGAGACAGCAGAGATCAAATCCTCTGCGACCATCGAAGCCAAGCCTCAGATCAGGAACCTAGCAGCAGATGTTACACGGTTTATGCCAACGTCACTGCGTGTGAAGAGAGATGCCAAGGGCAAGACGAAGGGACTCAAGTTGGCAGGTGCAGAAGAACCCAATGTTGCGCCAGCAATGAAACCAAGTCCTGCCGTACAGGCAGCCACAAAGGATGATGCCTACGATCAGTTTATGAAAGAAATGGGAGAACTTATGTAGACCTTTTTTATGCATTTATTTTGTTTGGTGTAATCTCTGGCAACATAGACAGAACAGATTTGCCAATTGGGTCTCTCTTTTGTACTAAAATTGACAAGCACGTGACAGTGGCTGTGTTATAGATCAGTGATGCGAAAGCAGCTACTGATCAGATGAAACAGAATTTGAATAGATCCTGTTTCTTAATGGCATTTCATGTTGGATGGGATGGCACAGTGTAAATGTAAATATATGTAAATTATTTCATGTAACAAACAACATGTATAAAAATAGGTCTTGATGTCTAGATTCTGTGTTAAAGAGATATGCAGTGGATATTACTGATATTGACATGTAACATCACATATCTGATCTATCATCATCAGGTAAAACAAGCACTAAATGTAAAAGATGCATGGTTTTGCTGTGGTTTGTGGCAAAGCATTTTCAACCCTGTTTTTTCACATTGGAATCAATAGCTCCAATGATGTCTTTGCAATGGAATGGTCACATGTACATGTATTTGTGAGGCATCAGCAAATTAGAATCTCAGACCGTTTCAATAAATTGCATTTCTTTTGTGATAAAATCACTTCATATGTATTTGCAGTAAAGAGTGTAACACTTCTCAGTATTTTTATGCCTCCGCCACGAAGTGGTGCCGGAGGCATTATGTTTTCGGGTTGTCTGTCCGTCCGTCCGTCCATCCGTCCTTCCGTCCGTCCGTAATAAATTTTGTGGACAGGGTAACTATCAAAACCTTTTAAGGTATCCTAATGAAACTTGGCATGTATGTGTATTAGGGGGTGAAGTTGTGCCTATCAACTTTTGGGTGCACATGGTCAAGGTCAAAGGTCAAAAGGTCAAGATCAAATACGTAAAATTTCACTATTTCCTCCATATCTATACAATGCCTTATTTTCTTGAAACTTAGTGTATACATGTATTACCCAATTAGATTCTCTGGTGAAAGTTTTGGGTCATGAGGTCAAAGGTCAAAAGGTCAAGTTAAAATATTAAAACTTCGCTTTTTTTCTCCGTACCTTGGAAATTGTTCAAGGTATCTTCATGGAACATAGTATATATACATATACTGACTGGCAGTTATTATCTAGAGAATCTAGGCTTCATAGGGTCAAAGGTCATTGGTCAAAGGTCAAGTGCAACGCTTCAAATTTTTACTATTTCCCTCATACATGTATTTATGTAATGGCAGCATTTTTTTTTTTTGCACTTGGTGTATGCATGTATAACCTAGATTATCTGGAAATTTTCTTTTTCTCTTTTTTTTTTTTTTTGGGGGGGGGGGGTTTGCCTCAAAGGTCAAAAGGTCAAAGATCAAGGGAAAGTGCTGAACTAACTTTTTCCTCCATATCTCAGAAGTGGCTCAAGTTATCTTGAAACTTACTACATATTTATGCATGTTCTGCCAGGCAGTGATTATCCTATGAATTTTAGGGTCAAAGGCCAAAAGAAAATGGTAACAGTGTACTTTTCAATACAGAAATTACACTTTTTCTCCATACCTTGAAAATTACAGTATTCATACACTTATGAATGGGTCAAAGTCAAGTTAAAGTCCTTGAATCCCAAAATACATGCTCTCCTATTCATCTAATTAAACCTAGGTAAAGGAAGGTGAACATTCAACACATTTGTGACAAACATGTAATTTCAATATTTTGCCAATATTGTGAAAATGTAATCATACATTGTCCACATGTACTATAGACCTATTAGGAGAATCATGCATTATGGCGGAGGCATAGCAGTCACCTTAGCGACATTTCTAGTTCAAATGTAGAATGGAGAACTCTTCGGGAAGATGGTTGTGGTTTGTTATTGGAAAATAAAGATTTGTCCAAAGCATTGAAAGAGACAGTCGTGCAGGAAAATGAACAGTTCATGTTCTTATATCCCATCACACCTACTTTGTATATGTTTCTATATTTAAAGGGACTGTACAGTACCGGTTTAGGTGAGGATTCAGGTTTATAAAATTTTTAGTGAGATAATGAGAAACCTCTTATGAAATATGAGAGCATGTCATTTCAAGAAGGATTCAACATTTGATGAAAATTGGCTTTGAAATGGCCAAGATATCCAAAAAAAGCGATCCTAATAAAATTGACAGGCCACAACTTTTATTTTTTTGAGGATCTCTTTGTTTTTCCTCGTTTTTAGATATCTAAGTCATTTCAAAACCGATTTCCATGAAATAAACTTTTGATTCCCCTTAGAATTGTATGCACTTTAACATTTCATAGAGTGGTTTCTAAATATCTTGCAAAACGTTACACTCTGAATCCTCACCTCAACCAGTACTGTACAGTCCCTTTAATGCTGTGTCATTCCAGCCAGGCAGTATACTTGTGGTAGCAAATGTTCTTCCCTGAAATTGCATTCTGTGTATGCCATGTATTTAGCAAGTCTAAGGGTGCGTTCGAGCGCTCTAAAGCGAACCAAAGCGAACTGAACCTAAGTGTACCGTACCGAACTGTGCCAGATTTGTAGCGTTTGAGCGCTCTGTCGAGAAAGTGTACCTCTCGAGTTATTTGTAGAAAAGGTCACACATTTTAGTTGCAAGAATGTCATCCACCTGGCGCTGTCCCGAACAAAGAGAATGATGTTTTTGCATGTGACATATGCGCATGATACGCGCATGCTTTACAGCGAACTTTTGGTACGCTTTTGGTACGCTTTTAGAGCACATCGGAAAGTGGTCCACTTTTGGCTCGGTACAGTACGGTACGGTAAACTTTAGGAGTGTTCGAGCGCTCCTCTGGCGTGGGTATGGTATGGTACAGTTGGCTTTAGGAGAGCGCTCGAACACACCCTAATACCTATTGTGTCCCCCGAACAGAGTTCGGAGGATACTATGGATTTGGCCTTGTCGCGCCGCCGCATCCGCCGCAGAGATTTTCTTGTGAGTGCTGTACTGGCTGCAGTTCTTCTTAGATTATCTTCATATTTGGCGTGAAGGTGCATTATGGTAAAACGAAGACGCAGATTGTTTTTGGTGATGGCGCCCTCGTTTGTTCCGTCTTTATACATGAAAAGGTAAATTTAACTGGGTCTGCTTGTGTGTGCGACGCTGGCCTTGTTTCTTGACCGATTTTTTCCAAATTTAGTTTGTAAATGCATCATAGTCAAATCTATACACCTATACCTATTGATAATGCTGCCCTCACCGTTCCACCTTTTAAAGGGTCAAAGGTCACCCTGATCATATCAAAATTTGTAAAAGTGCTTATTTATGCAATAACTTGATTGTTACTCAAGGGATTTTATTCAGACTTGCTTAGGAGGTGTATGGGTGCTCATTCTACGTGAAAGACACAACAGTTTGTGGTGACGGCACCCTCAGTGTTCCGATTTGGATGCCATGTCACATTTCTTGTGTGTGTTGTATCAGCCACATTTCTTATTAGATTTTCTTCAAATTTGGCAAAAAGGTGCATTATAGTGAATTGAAGATGCCTATTGTTTTTGGTGGTGGCGCCCTCACTTGTTCCGTCTTTATACACGAAGCGGTAAATATTTCAGGGTCTGCTTGTGTGTACGATCCTGGCTGTGTTACTGTTACTCGATTTTACTCAGACTTGCTAAGGAGGTGTATGGGTGGTCATTCTACATGAAGGACACAACAGTTTGTGGTGACGGCGCCCTCAGTGTTCGGACTTGGAGGCCATGTCACATTTCTTGTATTGACCGATTCTGTGATGCGCTTTGTGTATTATCAGCATGGGCAGCGCCATGACTGCTGTGTCTCAGCCGACCCCCCCTCCCACTTCCCCACCCCTCTCCCTACATTAGCACGTGCACGGAATGAAAAACTGATGCATGGTTGCTTTAGCCAATAGGCGTCTCGTACTGAGTGCGCGAATGCTTGCTGCGTGAACCTTTGTTACAAGTGGGCGATAAACATGTTGCCCGGGGGGTGGGGGAGAGGAGGGGGGGTAGGCTGGGACACCGCAAATTGAGCTAATGGCTGTGCCCAGTGCCACAAATTGTCTGCTGCCCTCAACGAACCCGAATCAGTCTATATCCTCTATAAGCCACATTTCTTGTCGAATTTTATTCAAGCATGCTATGGAGGTTTGTAGGGGGTTATTCTAGGTACCGGTAACAAAAAGTTTCCATTGACAGTGCCCTCATTGTTCCGACTTTTAAGGATGCCATGTCATATTTCTGTATGTGCTATACTACATGTAACCTCATTTCTCATGGGATTTTATTCAGACTTGTAATTGCTAAGGATCTGTGAACGGATGGTCCTTCTACATGTACATGTAGGATACAACAGTTTGTGGTGGTGGTGCTCTCAGTGCTACAACTTGGATGCCAGTCACATTTCTTGTGCATGCTCTATCAGCCACATTTCTTGTCTGATTTTATTCGAACTTGCTAGTGAGGCTTACGGGGAGGTATTCTAGGTAAAGATTAAGTTTTCATTGCCAGCGCTCTCTTTGTTCAAACTTTTATAGGATGACATGTCGTATTCCTTGTATGTGCTATATACCAGCCTCATTGTTCATCAAATTTTATTGTATCCTGACAGTTGCCAAATTATACAACATTCTGGCCTAAAAAGTAATCCAGATGGGGTATGGGAGATGAGTTTGGTGGATACATGTGCTCGAACGGGGGTCTCCTGTGCGAATGCTCTAGTTACCTTCGTCAAGGGAGGAGGTTATGTTTTTCGTTACCGTTGGTTTGTTTGTTAGTTTGTTTGTTTGTCCATGTGCAAAATAACTCAAAAAGTTGTGCACGGATTTGGATGAAACTTGAAAATGACACATGGAAGCGATGATTAAATTTCTGTAGTGATCTGGAAATTATTATGGGTTTTTAGGAAGGATTTTTGATATTTTGCCACATAGGGTCAATGAACTTGGGAGTTCAAGCAGCACATTTTTAAAGTTTTCATGCGCGCACTAAAGTGCGTGCTCTAGTTTCTGCTGGGGCGAGGTGTGCCGCGCATCTGAGGGTTTATGACATAACAAAGGCTTCTATATTGGGAAATCGGGTGATTTTTCAGTGAGTGGAAATCACTGATCTCTATGGGGCCCGTTTCAAGCTCATCAGTGGAAAGTAACTGCTTGGCGGAGGTCTGCGCTCTCAGAGTGCTTTTCTAGTTTTTCATGAATTAGACTTTCCTATTATTTTGTGAGTGGTCAAATTTGGCAATCTTGGGGTGCAGTACCGAATGGAGAAATGTATGTGTGCACGTCACATTCATATCGGAATCAGAGTACATATTTTTGCAAGTCTGTAAATTCAAGAATAGCACCTAACTCACAAAATTCACAAAAATAAAAACCTCCCAAAATATTCTGCATATCCAGTATTACATTGTTGGCTCTCAAGGCTCAAGTGAGCTATAGCGATGATTTATTATCTGCCGTTTGTCGTGTGTCGTCCTCATGTAGCATTCATTGTGTGTTAATTCTTACATTTTCAGTTTTGTCTTGAGACCCCCTCGAGGATCTCAATTTGTTCAAATGGGCACCATGCCCCCAAGGGGAGGGGGAAGGGGGCAAACCCTCTAAAATTGACATGTTGAAGACGAGTGTCCCAAGTATACTCGGACAGGTGTCTATGGGAGATGCGTGTTGTGGCAAACTCAGCCTGTCCTCAAGAAGTTGAGGAATCTTTAAAAATCTTCTCTAAAACTAGATGTGATGGAGCAAAGTTAGTGCTATGAGTTAGTACATTTGTGACTAGTTTGTCCATGGTCGATCTAGGGGTGCCCCTTGGGGTCGGGGGGGGGGGGGGGGTCGGGGGGTAGCTTGGGGCAAATTTCACATTTATATCTCCTTTAAAACACAGTCAAATTTCCCCAAACTTTGCAGGTATTATTGCAAGTATGATAGAATACACAAATGGACACCATCCCCCCAGCTCTCAAAGCGCCCCCCCCCCCTATGTTTGCTATGTTCTTCTTTGGTAAAAATTTGCAAGAATGCATGCAAGGTGAACTTGCAATACTCGGTTGAATGCTAGGCCCACTGTGTCTTGTTCAGATGCCCAGTGATACCAGGTGGCAAATTTTCTTCTCTGTTATCATGTGAATTGAGATATAATATCACATACTGTATGTGGTACATTTTAGACAGCTTGCTTTGTCACCCATATTTACATTTCACACAAATATTACATATTGTGATTTCCATCAAATAATACTTTGAAGTGATCCACAGTGTAAGAACTATCAAAATTGTACAAAGTGTACTAATCAAAATAAAGAGAAGGCTTGCATTTGGTTTTTTTTTTTAATGTATGGTTATGTCACAGAAACACTTGTGTGTGTGCAAGTTTGAAGGCAACTCTTAGCAGTGAGCCTGTTTGTAAGTTCAGTGATGGAACCATAAATTTGACACCAGAACGACAATTTTCCACTGAAAAGTGGTGCATTAGTGAAGGCAGCACTCTCTGATCAGAACTTTGCATTTAAGACCTATGATTGAATAAAGTACAAGACATGTCATGTTTTCTCTTGAATCATTAATACAGGCCTACAGTTGTGTGAATATCTTTACCTAAGTGTTGACAAATGCTTATCACTGTTCACCTTGTGCAACAATTTTATTGAAACTCTTTGGATTCATTATTCCCATTTGATTGTGAAAAGAGCACATACACAATATATAGGTACCTAGTCTGCATGGCTTTTTAGCTATTGGAACATTTCTGGTCATAATTCTAACTGGCACTGAAAATATGAAGAGCAGTTATTAAAAAAAAAAAAAGATATACAGAGAGAGAGAGAGAGAGAGAGAGAGAGAGAGGGAGGTAGTGGGTAGAAAATGAAAGGGTCAGAGGTACAATTAATTTGTTATTGGAAAAATAGAAAAACTACATGAAGTGAGAATTTTACAAGCTTATTCAAGTAGATAGTAAGCATATTTGATGGAAAATGTTTTTGTGTATAAACTGATTCACATGAACTTTACTCCTGCAAAACAGTGTGGTATACACTCTATTCCTGAAATCTAAAATGAGGCTATGAATGTACACACACACACACACAGACACAGACACAGATTGACAGACAGACAGACACATGCACACACATCAAAAACACACAAAACATAAAGAAGATACAGTATAAGAGTGTACACTGTAGCGGTATTTGATTGACAGGGGAAAGGGTCTTTACCATAATCTTCTTTCCACCTTTTGAGCATAAATGACATAATTTCAACAAGTGATATAATAATGGAAATTTTCTTGGTGTGGAAATTTTCACGCAACCAGAAAGTAAAGCGAAAATAAAAGCATGCAAATATATTTGCATGCCATATGTTCCAGTAGTTATATCCTGTGTCCACGGAATTAAAAACATGTGGAATTCATCTTGCCAGGCAAAGCGCGAAAAATTACTTGCACGAAAATATCTATCTTTACAGTACTTCGTAATCAACATGAAATCCTACATTATATTTTCCCGGTTTCTGTGTGAAAATATGACTTTCTTAAAACAACAGGAAATACATGCACAATGTACATGTACAGTGTACTTACATTACTCCACCACATGCAGTGACATGTACAAACTGGATGTTTTTTTTTTTTTAATTCATAAATATGAAGTACATTCGAACTTTATGTAGTGCAAAATAAGAATTCCACAAAGACAAGAGTATCCTCTCATGTAACATGATGCTCATTTTCCAAATACCTGGCTGCATGTGTGACTCTGAATAAAACAAGAGAATATATAGTAAACTCTGCATGAGTCAAAAACAAGTTAAGAGCCATATACACATACATTGTATAGTGTCTTAAGTACATCATACAAGCAAAATTTTAGCCAAAGTTGAAGTCTTTTTCTCTATGCCCAGCACATTTAATAAACGAAGAATTGATTGTACGTCATATCAAATTTGGAAAATCAACTTTTCACCCTGCCACACACTTGTTTTCAGGACTGCCAATTGGTACAATTACTAGGACATTATATTTAAACTGCAGTTCCTCAACAAAGTCCTCAAAATTGGACATAAAATGAGACAGTCATGGAAGTTTAGGTTTCACATTCATGATACAGTACTGTAAAAGCAGAAATTTTCAAGTAGAAAGTTTTGAACATTTTACATGACACGCGTACAGCCCAAAAATAAGAAATGCGGCAAATTTTTGCAATTCCCCCCCCCCCATCATTATTTGTAGTTTTCATGAGTGAATTTGCTGTCTTAAGGCTGACAAGTAACTCTTTTACCATAGGATTTGCTACCTCAGTCCTTAACTGCCATAGCAGTTGTGAGCTAGTTGAATATTGTCAACACACAATTCTCCATTCCCATTGATTTGTGTGAAAAAAAAAAAAAACACCCTTAAAACCTGGTTTTGGGTGGTAATCAAGATGCAGCAACTCCCATCCTTTTCCCTTTAAAGAGCTCGGTTGTCAGCAACATAAAAAAAAATTTGACGTGACAGATACAAGTATTTTTTTTAATTTCATGTTGAGCAAAGGGAATATTATGGAAATATATGCATGGAGATAAATGGAAGACTTGTGTGGTCATAGACCACATACACCAATTACTGTATACGCCATACATGTATATTTCGCAGTTTTTATTGTCGCAAACTTCACAAATGAGATGCTATTCATGAATTCTAAAACATGCAAAAACATCAACTCTGATCCTGACATGAACGTGATGTGCCGTTTAAAATTCTCAGTCCATTCCTGTACTCCACGATCACGAATTCAACCACTCACAAAATGGTTTGGAAGTACATGTAGTCCCAATTTGCAAGAAATTAGACTTGCTAAATAATATGGCGTATACAGTACAAATACCTTACATGATATTTATATGTTCCTGGTTGCTACCCATATCACTCTTTCATGAAAACATGAGAAATTTTAATGTCCTATGACTTAAATTTGGGTCCAATTTCGATAAAACTCAGCTACAGCTGCTTTGCACTTGAAATAGAATTGCATTCTAAATAAAACAAATATTTTTTAAAAATATGAAAGGATCCAGACGTCACTGCAGCACTGTGCAAAGGCCCTTGGTTGTGGTACAGATCATCAACAGTGTCTAGAAGAGTCCCATTGTAAAGTTTTTCACCACTTGGGTGTCATCCCTGGGGGTGTCATAAAATGGAATTACTCTTTTTTGGTACATATTCCTTCTCAAAGAGTGCAAAGTCCTCCTCTGTAAAACCGCTCTCCTTAGCTGACTCCTCAGTCTGGTCCTGTCTGCCCGATTTCCTTCTTGAATGTTCCAGAATCTGCAATGGACATAAAATACATGGAATCTCACCAGTGCTACGCAATCTGCTAATATGAAGAGACTAGAAGTAGAAAATGAAAAATAGTATTGAAGTGTTGGCCAAGAACAGCTCTCCACTATCTTTTTTTTTTCAGTTTGTTTGTTTCAGTACGTACTAGGCGTTTCATCTAGTAAGTATTCAATCTAATTGAAGCTACTCAGTACTGAATTTTGGGTGCTTTACCACAATTTTTACTAATTAACTATGTGACAATAGGACACAGACAATAGCACTGGCTGTTTCACATTTTGATTATATTTTCTCTGAATTAGTTGACGACATTTGCAAACCCCAAATACACGTATAGACATACAAAAATATCCCCCGTTATGCCCTTATATGTTTCAAATGCATGTTATCAATTCAAACTTTGTTTCTCATTGTTGAATAAGATATTACATGTACATACAGAAGTATATGTATTATGACATTTAATTGAAGCTTACATGTATCATACCTCCCCCTCCAAAAAAAAAAGGGGGGGAGGGCAAAACTTTACCATCACTCCACAACACTTATAGTCCATGTGTATAATCATCTAATGTCCATATATGCCATTTCTCTGCACCACTAAAATAAGGTATTATGAACAATGAGGAAACTTATTGGGCCCCAACCTTCTCAAATCACCTCAATTTTCTCCTTCATTTCTTTACAAATTTGTCTGAAAGTACAATTTGTCTGACAAGAATGTCGCATACAGACCTTGGTATAACTCTTGGATGTTGATGAATGCCCTTTGCTGAGACTTAGCAGCAGTTGAACATTTGTTTCTGTACTGTCCGCTGGCTTTGACTTCAGGAAAGCATCTTAGAATATGAAACATATCCAGAAATACACATCCATTACAGTGAATGTACATTGATCACAACATCAAAACATTTAAATGAAAAAAATAGAGATTTAAAGATAATACTGTATAAGAATCTTACAACACATTATCAGATGTGTTCAAAAACATTTAACTACAACACTGCAAATTCCATTAAAGAGAAATGTTTTAAGTTCAGCACATCAACTCTGCCTTGTGCAGGACATATTCATGAACAGGCAAATATTCTTTCTCTATGCCTAAAAAGTTTTTCATTTTAGAGTTCCAGTTTTATATCATGAGTGAACAAATTACAGTACACTCCACACAAGTCAAAGCTATATAAGATGAAAATTGCCTCATTCCAAGCCTCCAAAAGTCTTGATTCATGAAAGCAACACAGTTTAGATGGCTGCAGTCAGTCCAGTGATTGCAGCTGGATTATGAGTACTAGCTTGTTGTGTACCGTAAGGCTCCCCTCTCTAAACTGAACAATGGCTAGCAAAACAGAAATAATCCAAAATCAGAATATGATGACACACAAGTCAACACAGACCTATCATAGCATGGATTCATTTCATTTATTTCATTGTTTTGTATTACATTAGTGCGGTATTACATTAGTGCAGTGTATTTCCATTGAATGTCCAATCATTTAAACTCACATGAAAATGTATACAATGTAATAGACAATATCAGTTTGTTCAACAGCAACATGCAACAGAGATACGCCTAAACATCCATTTCGATACACATACTTATACAATGTACACTGTACATATTTAGCATGAACAAATCAAGGAAAAAAAAATTTTATGAGTCAAGTTTCACTTGAGTCAAAGCGCATTCTTCAGTGCTTGTCTTACCTACTGAAGATTTCATCTTGCCCTCTTTCGCTGTGGGGCCTTGAATTTGCTTGTGTGTCAGTCTTTTCAGTTGTTTTTTGACTCCCTTTTTGTTTGTACTGATGCATTTCATTAAATCTTCTCTTCTCACTGATGATGGTCCTCCCTTCTTTTTGTTCTTCTTGGAGCCTGTGCTTCCCCCTGAACAATTGAATACTGTCAGAAGAGAAAACAAGAAAACAAATAAAAATATTTTGCACAATGTTAAAATAGACATTGAACATGATCATAACAATAATTGACATACAATTCCAAGATCCTTTTTAATATTTAAGATATCAAATAAATTCTGTGATCACAGTACTCTCTCACAGTACTCTCATCTCAACTGGTGTCAAAGAGAAATGAGGACTTTTGTAGAGCATGTCATGTCAGGAATCTCTTCCCTCCAGGTTCTGTCCATTGTTTTCACACAAATGAATACAGTTATGTAGTTTCAAAAGCATCCAAGTGCTTTGACTGTACGTCTACGTGAAACTGATCGGTCTGTATCTTGTCAGGAATATACTCCGCGGAGACTGCAGTTGGCTTCACAGAATCCAGACCTGTATTCATGGTATTGGCGTATTAAATTGCCATAAAGCAAAGGAAAGAAATTATTTTTAAAAAAAACTTCTCCCGACAGACGGATTTTTCTGTCTACCAAGTGCTAAACTTGGAAGAATCAGACCCATGACATGCTTTTCAACGATCCAACCCTCCCGCTCTAACATTACACTCATACAACATAATTGATAGTAGGCCTAACGTTAGGTCTAGTTTCTAGCTGTGATAGAAAACTACAAGTTAACACACACAATAAAGACGGCACACATTGTCACACGTTTTGTAAAGCGTGGGACTAAGAAAGTGGCCTCGCATTAGTGGTGGTGAACCTGCGCTGCGTCAATACACGTTAAATCGTCTGTTATTCCTCATTCACAAACGATATAGAAAACAGACAAAAGGCTACATTCACCTGCATCATCTGAGAACAATTCTAGTCCTTTTCGTACCAGAGAAGACGACATTTTCGGGATCTAAATTGTGCTTATTTTGAGATACCCGGAATATTTCAGGCTCTTATTTATTTGTTGATTTCTAGGAATTCAATACCAAATTTTTCACTCATTAATCTTATGTTGCTCACAAATTAATATTAAAAATTATTATATAAATATTATCAGTTATTTCAATAGAATAAATTATCACACACATAACTCAAAATATCAATCTATAAAAACTAACATGTCGATTTAAATACTTGCCACGAATCAGGTGCGCTGAAGCAAGCGCTACAAAGACTGTGAGACTTCTGTAATCGATAGTCACTTTCCTCTCCGGTGGCAATGGAAACATGCCTCATTGCTTGATCCTTCTAACTGGAAAAAACAAACAAACAAACAAACAAACAAACAAAAATACCTACCTATACATCAATAATCATTTAGCTAATCTGTCCGTTTATCAATCTATCTTTCCGTCTGCTAAGGGTGATTCACATCTCCATACCGATGTGCGTATGTACCGCTATCCATATTTTCGGGCAAATCTAATATCACGCATGGTCAATAGTAATAATGTCCCTTTCAGGACTTTCCTTTCTCTGCCACAACTTTTTTTTTGACGCTGAGTCAACTACCCTGTTGTTTCCCCCTCCCCACATTACTTTTCGTATGTAGGCCTATACCCTTGCTCTCACTCGATATTCTTCCTCACGACTGTCCCTGGATGTCTGATGTTTCACTTTTAATAGTATTAGGCGCTATCAAAAATATCTTAGATATAAATACAACATACATAAATAGGTAAATAAATAAATAAATAAATAAACAAATAAATAAATAAATAAACATTACATATAAATATAGGCCGTTTAAGTGGGGACCCTTTTAAGTATTTTGCATTCTATTGTATTTACGACAGTTACTATACATATTAAATCATAATAGCCACCTTATGCTTTGGGCCAAGAACGGGCTTGAATACCAAAATGTTGACAGGTGTGATGGACACATTTCACTTTCAGAGATAAATGTATTAACATTTGTGAATGAGATGAGATGGATTGTGTCAATTCAACTGGATTTTTATTCAGCAAGTTCGTTAATTCTTTCTTTTCGGGAAGTGGGACTAAAAAACGAACATATAGCCAGGGGGGCCGGGGAGAAAACGCTCTTTTATCCCAGTCTTCAAACAAGCAAAATCCATCCTAATTGTCTTCTCTTTTACGATAATCTATTTCAATTACTTCTATTAAGAATAATGAGAAAACGATCAAAATGTATCTGTATACTATCTTCGAAAATGACTTTGTTCCGTAGAGCTAGAGATACTGTATACTTTAATAGTATCCCCATGAGTATGTCCCCTTTCGTTCGCGTGTAACGCGTTCACACTGCACATGCTCCGCATTATCTATCATCTCGGGGAGCAGTCACGCCCGATACCTGAGCGCTGATTTCAGTTGACTCCAGCATGTTGTTTGCACCGCTTTCTCTGTGTGTGTACGTGTAACGCGCTGTCCTGCGGCACCGTGATTCATTCGCTCACCGTGAAGTGCCAGCGTGGATCCGTTGACCATCAGTGCTACAACCCTACAGCTTGGCGAAGGCAGGCATCTACCAGGCAGGTACAGGTACATGTACACTGTAGTCTGTCGATACCGGCGAGTTTTCTCCGAGGAACTATGGCGGCGTCCGTAACCGTGGGCGAAGGAGCTACCACTTCTTCTTCGGGCACGCAAACCAAAGGCTCAACAAGCAACGCGGCGATGGATAACAGACGACAGACGCAAGATCGAGTGCAAAATAAGGTGAAAACTCGTAATTAACAGTCATTTGGAATGAAGAAACAGCACCAGTATCAATCATCTCTGACTCTGAGGCGAGGGTGTAGCTAAGGGAGCTAGCCAGCGCAGTGACACTGCACTGCCAAGTGACAGTCTACACGTACACGTTTATAATAATAGGGTGGATGTAACTGTTTACACGTTAACTGTTAGGGTGGTAAAGTTTACAAATAATTGTAGAACTAGAGGTTGAAAACTTTCAGATCTCAGCACAGTCAGAATTGGGCCCTTAATTTGGGGGGTTAAGAAACTTAACTTTATTAAGATGACCTGTGGTACTGATGAGTGATGCGATGGTGAGGCAGGTCACAAGCTTGAATGTGCTGACCTCCACCTCCACGATCCCCTGATTCCATACCTATCCAAGTAAAAAAAAAATGCCAGTGCAGTGGCAGTGCAGTGGTAATTTAAATTTACTCAAAACCAGATCTCCGTATTTCACGATTGTAGAATACAGCAAAGTGCTAGCGGCCTGAACAGTAGGATACTTAACTTATCTTAGTCAGGGAAGTCTATAAATTTATACACAGGCTCACAGCCCTGTCGCTGTACACAAGTGCTTCGCATGGCGTCTGGTCAGGCTACATTCAATAGTAGCCCAACCAGACGCTGTGCGAAGCACACCCTCCTGTCGCTTATACAGCGACTGGGCTGTGCATAGTTACATGAACAGCTGATGAACCTAACCACTGTTACTGGATTTTTTTAGGTCCTACGAGTGCTACCTACTGGTACTGTATGTTTGTAGCTGTCTAGTTTTTACAGTAAACACTTTGGCCTCGATCGCCTTGAGACCTGCCAAGCCAAGCAAGGACTTGGGTGTGTTCAATGGTAGTATGGACTGGTTTCTCTGGCAAAGTTCCTTGTTGAACACCCTAACCCAAGTTGATGCTAATGACAATGTACTGTAGACGCTAACGACTTTCATGTTGTCGCTCAAATTATTCACTCTTCTTGAGTAATCACGTTGTACGCTGCCTGCACTATTTGAAACTGAACTTACATTTGTAGCTATCTATATGCAACAAATCTTTCAAGTTACTGGGAGCAAAAAATAAATGTTGGAATAATTTGGCAAGGTGAGTACAAAGACGGATGAGAACATTGCACAAGATCACACACAGACACACACTCACACATTATACATTTCTCAATAACTGACTTCTTTCAGCTTGCTACAATTACTGTAAACAATCATTGCACATTGATTTTTACCAACTCTAGGCTATGAATATGTAAATTTACTGATACATGTACATGTTCCAACATGTAATGATTTTCAACCAGTTTTCAACTGATGTAAAAATGTTACTTTGCAGTACAAAGTAATGAATAAAATATTCATAAGTATTCTCTAAATTATTATTTGGCATGAACAAAGTTTGACATGTTCTGTCATAATAGTAATGGACGAACACGTGGTCATTCCATGAAACTGGGAAAACGGTTTGCAAGGTTAGATGTCAGAAAGTATTTCTTTGCTAACAGAGTTGTTGATATGTGGAACTCTCTCCCAGAAGAAGTGGTCTCTGCTTGTTCCATAAATGCCTTTAAGAATAGGCTAGACAAGCACTGGAAAGGTGTTGTGTTTGATTATGACTGATTATAGTCATTACATGTATGTGTATTGGTACATAATACATGCTCTTGGTCTCCAGTAGCTGTCAACTCCTGCCATAGGCCATTTTTGGTAATAACACAAATACGCAATAGAAGTTGAGCTGTTAATTGTATTAGAAGGGTATAACAGCGCTGGACAATTGCTTGATTGGAAAGAGAGCATCAAGAGATAACTCTACCTGATCGATGAACAGGCTCTGTCCTACAACATCGTTCCGGAAAAGTAAAAGTAAAGTAAGTAAAAGATACATGTGGACATGTACAGCATAGAGATCTCTACTGTACTCTACAACAATTGTAAACAGTAACAATAATTGCTAGAAGAATGGCAGTTGTAGCTTGGTGGCAACAAATTAGCAGCTTTAACAAACTAAGGTCCTGCAACTGTCTGGTACGGTGTATATAGGTGATGCAATGAGTAGCTGCAATTATAGAAATATTGAATCATTGTATGAATAGAGAGGGTTTGATTTCATGGTGAAAATGTCTTTGAATAGTATGGTATCGACAAAATTATATCCTTTGTTTTGATAGCTTTGTTCTGTTTTGTTTTTGTTTTGCCCGGCAGCTGTTGATCGAGCCTAGCCTGAGGGAAATGTCCAAGGAATTAAAGGATGTTATGGACCAACTGGAATCATTTAGCAAGTAAGATGATTTTTGTCCCTGCATACCTAGAAGTTGCAATCTTAAGGGTAGTGTACAGTATGTTTAGTTAATACCAATAATGTGAAATGAATGCAGGATTTGTTTACTCTCGGTCTATGATACTAACTAAAAAAATATGAACAGGATTTATCTGTTGCATGCTGTTATTATAGTCTTGTAATCACACATCAAGTGTATGACTGAGACCATAGCAACGCATTCCACTCATACATGTCTAAATATATCTTGGAGAAATCTTGTGGCTCATTCTCCTCTTTTTTTTTCTTTTTCCTTCTGGCCGAAACACAGATAAAATTTGGTGCCAGGCAGTATCATTCATTAGATTTAGAAACTGTTTTGCTGCACTTAAGATTTCATTTTGATATTTCAATTCAATGACTAAGTACTGAATGGGAAGCAATTTCAACATTCTGAAAAAAAAAGAAAGATTAAATCTTTGTTGAAATCAGCCTATAATTCATACCCCTTCATATCCTTTTCTATTGACATGGATATCCATTTGCATGATTTTTTTTTTGATTTTTTTTGATTTTTTTTTTTTTTTTTTGGGGGGGAAATCAGCAAGTTATGCATCATAAAGTCAAAGTTAAGTGCCTGCTGTAAATTATCAAGTGTTTTAAATTATCATAGGGATTTAAAAGGTGCTTTGTATGGAATCTTGGGTCAGTGCATTTCATCATCTGCTTGCAAGTTGTAATGATCAGCTAATTTCAGCTGCATGTAATGGCCTGGTTTACTAATTAACATGCTCAAAGTTTATGCATACTTTCCAGGGATCTCGCCAGCGTATATCACCCTTGTCGGCCCCGACAAGCGTGCGGTTTGAAAAAGCAATTGCCGACAAGGGTAAAACTTGCCGACAAGGGTAACACCACGCGTGAACTTGCCGACAAGGGTAACTTGCTTGACGAGCTAAGTTCGGACTAATTTCTCGCCTTTTTCAGTCTTTATTATCTGGCTGGAAAAGAAGCTAGATGTTGAAAGCAGCAGCAGTTTACATACTTATACAAGCGCAAAAATTTACCCACGCAGTCACCGCACCGATCACAACAACGCGGCTCAACTGAGTGACGTACTAGCTGATACCAGGGAGGTCTCACCTCCCTGCTGATACACACCACATCATCACACACACTTGCTCACTCACATGCGCTCTGATTTGGGATCCACACACACATGCACAAGCACCCAGCCGGCCACTTACAGCCGCCTGCGTGCGTGTACAACGGTACACTGTATTGTGAGAGGGAGAGAGAGGACGGAAAGAGGCCGAAGGAGGCTGAGGAAGGCTGACACGTGCTCGCTTGTTGTCAGCTTGTTGTCGGGTTACGCAAAAACAAACGATATGAAATGCATGCCCCCCTCCGCCAAAGGTTGTACATTGTATTTTTTTTTTTTTGCTTCTTTGGTTTGTTTGTTAGTTTGTCTGCCTGTCTGTCTCTCTATTCGCAAAATAAGTCAAAATTTGGGAACAGATTAGGATGAAATTTTCAGGAACAGTTGGTTGGTAAAATGGCGCAAGGAACAGATGATTAAATTTTGATAGTGAGCAGGATTTATAATACCACCGAAATTCACCGCCAGGATCCAGGATCTTTAGACTTTGTTTCGTATATTTGAAAGGATTCGTATCAATTCTTTAGGAAGCTGGTCATCGGCAATGACGCAAAATTAGATGCGTTCAAAGCATTGCCGCAGAGAGAAAATTAACTCCATTTTTTCGTTAAAAAAAAGAAAGAAAAAAGAACGTGCGATGGAGTAAGCAATTGCAAATTGTTATTTAGGTTTTGGTAGTTTCAGTGGGTTATTATTTTTTTAATCTAAAAAGCCATGCGTTCCATTTTAGCCTTTTCAATTTCTATGGATTTGTAAACGTCATTCGTGAATATTCCATTTTCCTTCTCCGGGCCGAAATTTATAGTAATTCTGTCATGATGGTCTTTCAAGTTCAACGTATACGTAATGCTCCACGTGCTTCTGGCTTGGTTTGTTAAAAGGTGGGTTAGGGGGCCTTCACGGGCAGAAAATAAATGATGATCATTCATCAATGTTCCCAGTTGGTTTACATGCTATGTACACGTTGTTTACGACCACTGAAGCAAGGTGGCAGTACGCGCGACATTCTTTATCTGACACCTGGCTTTCGTGGAAATTTCGTGGAAATTTCCACAAGCCATGATATCAAGTTTCCCCACTGCTTGAGGTCGTGCTTTTTTTTATTCTTCATTACGAACATCAATTTGTTCAACTTGAAAAGTGTAGATAATTTGCTTTGAGGACGTGTTTCTTTCTTCTTTTTTTAATCATTGCAGCATCGGTAACATTTTGTTTTGTTCATCGTCCCTGCATGGCAGGGGTTCATGGGAGGAGAACGATAGGAATGACTGGGGAGAAAAAAACTGAAAGAAGGAAGCATCTTTTGAGCGAGCTGTCTTTGTTTTTCTCTACACCAGCATCAGTTATCGCCACCAAGATTAATTTTTTTTTCGTTACTCCGACAGATTAATGATAAAATGATGCTAGATTCTTTATTCTGAAGGTTCGTTAATCCAAAAATGATTAAGAAAAAATGTCCGTTCATTTCACGACGAAATCAGTTTTGTTATTTCGAACGTTCTGCCAGTGAAATTTCGGAATAAAACGACGGCACAAAACAGCGTGTTTTCGTACTCTAAGGGTCTGTTATTCCGACAGAAGTAGTAATGATGAAATAATAAATTGTAGATGCTTTATTTTGAAGGTTCGTTAAGCGAAAATTGAATGAAGAAAAATGTCCGTAAATTTCAAAACGAAATCAGTGCGTCATTTCAAACGTTTTGCCAGTGAAATTTTGGAATAAAACGACTGCCCCAAAACAGTTGTAGTTTTCTTACTCTGAGGGTTCGTTACTCCGACAGATTAATGATAAAATAATGCTAGATTCCCTATTCTGAAGGTTCGTTAATTCAAAAAATGATTAAGAAAAAATGTCCGTTCATTTCACAACGATTTTGTTATTTCGAACGTTTCTGTCAGTGAAATTTCTGAATAAAACAACGGCACAAAACAGCGTGTTTTCGTACTCTATATATGGGTCTGTTATTCCGACAGAAGTAGTAATGATGAAATAATAATAGATTCTTTATTCTGAAGGTTCGTTAACCGAAAATTGAATAAAGAAAAATGTCCGCAAATTTCAAAACGAAATCAGTGCGTCATTTCGAACGTTTTGCTAGTGAAATTTGGAATAAAACTGCCCAAAAAACAGTTGCACTTTTCTTACTCTTAGGGTTCGTTACTCCGACAGATTAATGAAAAAATAATGCTATATTCCTTATTCTGAAGGTTCGTTAATCCAAAAATGATTTTAAAAAATGTCCGTTCATTTCACAACGAAATCAGTTTTGTTATTTCGAACGTTTCCGTCAGTGAAATTTCAGAATAAAACGACGGCCCCAAAACGGTTACAGTTTTCTTTTACTCTGAAGGTTCGTTACTGCGAAAGAATAACGATATAATACTTTAGATTCTTAATTCTGAACGATCGTTAATCGGAAAACGATAAAGAAGAAATGAAAACGTGTACAGTTTTCTTACCCTCGGGGTTCGTTACTCCGAAAGAATAATGGCAAAATAATACTCTACATTCTTAATTCTGAATGATCGTTAATAGAAAAATTATAAAGGAGAAAATATTCGTTTATATCCAAACGAAATCAGTTTTGTTATTTTGAATCTTCTGCCAGTATAATTTCGGAATACAACAACGGCCCCAAAAGGGTGTTTTCTTATTCTGAAGGTTTGTTATTCTGAAGCAATCACGATGATAGATGATAGATTCCTTTCTGAAGGTTCGTTGATCGGAAAATAAAAAAGAAAAAATGCTTGTTAATCTTCGAACGAAATCAGTTTTATTTTGAACATTCATCTGTAGTACCGACCTTTGGTGTTGTTGTTGTTTTCGATTAAAAACCTTTGAAGTACTCAGTAATGAATCGTTTCATTTTATGATTAAACAAACCTTCGGAATAATGAACTGCCATCATTACATTTTTGTATGATATCTCTTTGATGTCACGGCCAAACTACCGCAGTATACCCAGAAAGGAAAGTGTAATGATGTCCCTAAAGTTCTCGATCGCTTCTCGCGCATCTGCATGCAATAGGCCTACCACGTGGTCGAGCAGACGGCGAGAAAGCAACACGGCGCGCGTTGTTGCGATGCAGAGGCGGCTAATTATTGCAACAGTGAAACAGGAAAGGCCTAAAAGAAATCGGAACCTCCACCATCGGCACCTACTTCTCTTTCATTTATTATTTAGGAACTGCCGCTAACAAAAGGTATGGAGTTTCTGCATTGTTTCTGTGAGAATATGTCCCTCACAACGTTCATTACATCTCCGTGAAAATGTCGCATTTAGTGGCATTTTAGCGGCGATTTATCTGTGTTGTATTGAGCATTAGCGAAGGCTTCCACGCTTTGCGCGGGAGGGGGAACCCCCCTCCCGTACCCACCCCCAGAACAGCGTGCATAAATGCCGACAAGCGTGAACAAATTCCTGGCGAGAACCCTGCTTTCATGACAAAGGTTGTTTATGACTTGCAACCAGACAATTTGCCTTGAGGCTTGCCCAACATAGCTACAAGTTATCAATGCAACAATTAATCCAACTGTCAATTTTTTTTTTTTAATGAGGAAAAATAGAGGATATTCAACTGATCTGTAAATCAATAGCATGAAAGAAAAAAAAAGAAAGCTAATTCTATATTTCACATAAATGCTGTCATGCATATATTCTGGCATGACCTGTGTTAGGTACATCAAAGCGTTATAAATGGCTGTATTGGAAAGTACATGCATGGAGTAGCACAGACATTCTTGTCATCCCTGTGTTGGCTTTTTCAGTGAAACGATATGTGATATTTGAATTGTTTTCAAGAAAAACCTGTACGTCTCATCATGAATTTGGTTGATTCAGTGAGTTTCCTAGAGAGGTATAAAGATGAGATTTTCCAATTGAATCTGACATGGATGTACTTTATATCGGAATGTCTGCTTTGTCAAGATGTCTGCTACTCACAGTATTACTGTATCTTGAATCTTAGAGTGATATGGCATGATTTGCATAGTTTCTGTCTAATTTTATCATGAGATAAGCAGAAAAAAAGGACATTGAAAGATTTGTCATTGCATCCTCGAGAAATTTTAATTCATTGTGTGTTCATCTTATCCCACCCATGCGTACAATGTGTATCTCTATGCATGCACTTTATATTCGCCAGGGTGATAATACATGTAGGTACAGTAGGGGGAAAGATTTAGAAAAACAAACAAACACAACATTACACCACAAAATGATAGGGTTGAACCTGGACTTGTCAGTGATGTGATGAATAAATTGCAACTATTTTCCCCCCAAAGTTCCTAGAGTAGATGCAAGTATTTGCTAGTATAATACTATACATACAGTGTACATGTACAATTTGTATGTGAGGAATTTGAGTAAGCAAACATATCAGTCATGTAATATAGTTTGCATTGATTGTTTCATCCCTCTATATGCAGCAAGTTTGTATTCATGACAAAAGCATGACAAAACATTTCATATCTATAATATGACCATTATAATCCGTTTGAACTGTATCCTATTTTGGCACGCTGCTAGCAATGTGTGTAGTTGTGAATCTATCACATTGTCAGGGTCAATTATCTGGGTCACACCCTTGTGAATGAATCCACAGGCAGCTTGACAGAGAGAGGGAGGAGAGATTCAGAGCATTTGTGAAAAAATCGGGGAGAAAACTGCCAGAACCAATAGCGGACAGGTATTAAAAAAATTGTGTGCATTGTGTGCAGGACCCATCACATGCTTCACAAACATCATGCATGATCTAACATTTCCTTGAGATGTTCAACACTTTTATCATGATACTTTTTAATGATGCATCAATCTGTGATTTATTTTAGCATGGAAGTACAAAAATGTACTAACAATCTCAGCACAGGCCCTTTTTTTTAACCAATAAGTAAAGAACAGACACCCCCCCCCCCCCCACAAAAAAAAGTTCTTTCTTACAAAGGGCTATACAAGTACACATAATTTCTACATTATACAGTTGTATGTATGAGCAACAATCTCATACATCTATAGACACCATGTAGTGTTTATCAAGTAATTTGTTTGATAATGGAAGCATTATTGGTATTACACGTGTAAATTCTGGTAGCTAAATTTTTTCTCTCATGAAAGCAATGCAGTCCAGCAAATTTCATGAACTGCCAAAGAAAAAAAAAAAGAAACTAACAAGAATAATAATCCCCCGCCCACAGTATGTTATTAACAGAAGTGACTTTCTGTTTTATCCAATATAGCCCCCCCCCCCCCATCTATTTGAAGGTAATATGTCACATACAAAAGTATTTTACATAATTTATCTCTGCTTTGTGCCCCTTAAGTTAAATGAAAAAACTCCCTTGCAGTTTTGATTATTGATTGTGATTCTTTATTCATATCACGGCGTACAAGATGCAAAATGCTTTGCTCACACCTCTCAAACCAAGTAAATCTCGTATCCACATCAGTAAAAGCTGATCATATCTCAACATTGACTTGTCTTTGAATTAAATTATCAAAGCAGAAAATAACATTGCTGTGTACAAGGTGACTGAAAAATCACAGTAGAATCTGTGTATATCACATTCATTTTTTTTTTTTACATTCTATAGCTACCATATTTTGATGTAATTTCATGGAATTTCATCTGTGTTCTTGCCCCAGTTCTCATGTTTTGTTGAACTCGTTTCATTGTAGATCATGTACACATTGCCCCCATTTCAGTAGACATAACATGTGAGCCATTACATGAGCCTGGTTAAGTCATCATGGATTTTCCGATTTAATGATATTTAAATTCTCTAGATGCTACAGGCTGTTCAGTCATACATAATCAGTATGATTTAGAATACATTTAGTGAGAATGAAATAGAAATCATGAATAGCATGACTTGTGTGTGAGATCAAGAAGTCAAATAGAGCAATGCCACTATTAACTTGTACTTGCAATCTAACTTCTGTGTAGTATTCTCCTCTTTCAAATAATAGCTTTGTGCTGTGCAGCCTCCCCTTACGGTGTTTGTCTGTGCTGAATCATTACATGTAATGATTATATAATGTATGTATTGTAAAGCATGCAAGGGTATCTCTTAACTCATTTCCTGCAGTGGACAGAAGTTAGATGCAATCATGGAGCAGCTGCAAAGAATCATCACATCAGACCACAATGGACCTGGCAGTCCAAGGTTAGTAGACTGATAGTAGTCAAGGACCCAGGGACCTCTTTCATGTATTTCCACCAAGAAGGGCTGATGCCCTGACTGAAACAGCACCACCATGTATGCAGGTGGAGCGGCACTTGGCATCACGCTGTGTCTTGGTTCTTTGTCCAGCTCGACTTTTGGTAGCCTTTCACGCTCCCCATCTCCCTCCCCTCCCCCCCCCCCTCCCCTTCCCTCTCTCCCTCTTCTCCCCCTTTTTTCCCTTCCTCTTCTCTCCCTTCCTGTTCCTCTCACTGTAAGATATCTGTTGAAAGCCAATAAAAATTAAAGAAATAGGTTCAGTTCTCTCTATCTGACTTACCTGTTTGGATCAGATTTCAACTTGAACCATTTGCCCCGTAAGACTTCAATAAAAAAAGAACACTTATATAGTGATTCAGGAGAAACTTTAAAAGAACATCAAAGGGCATCAGTGTTTATTTAAGGATAGATTGTTGGCTTCTTTATAGGCACTCAATCGTGGCGAGTGGTTTGTGCGACACGGACACGAACGCAACACGCTGCCTCCCCCATACTGTATCAAATGTAGTGACCCGGAATGAGAATAGCGCTGGCTCAATGGGTCAACGAACAAAACGCTAGGATACAAGAGAGCTCTCTGTGCTAATCTCCTAACCCAAAATGGCTGTCCGAGGGAGCCACGAGAGCTTCCGAATGGACGCACACTCTCAGTGCGCATGCGCATGAAGAGAGGCCAAAAGAGCCACGCGTCTTCTGGCCTCTCTCCTTCAATCACCGCAGCTCGCGGTGACAATATTCGTGTATGATGCGTACACACACACGCACAAACACGCGTCTTCTGGCCTCTCTCCTCCAATCACCGCAGCTCGCGGTGACAATGTTTGTGTATGATGCGTACACACACATGCACACACACACACTTGTCTCAGTGGCAGCATTGTCCCACACGTTTATGGGTATAGCACCGAGTCTGGCATTGCGCAATTGCATGCACAAACTTCGGTCGTTCGGAGTTTACGTACCATTAGGGATGATGATCGGCTGCCTTTAACAACAGAAGTGAACTTCATTGAGGAGTAAAATTATAAATCATCATGATCAAGTAGATCATCAAAGCATTTGATTTAGGTGGTAGTATTTTACTTATTGTAAGATTACACGTACTTTTGTCATATCATGATATAGTTGTATGATGTTTCAGGCCTCAAATTTCATGAAATTTGGGACAAGGCCACATTTTTTTTTTTTTTTTTTTGGGGGGGGGGGGGGCACATATCTACCCAAAGGGGCACAAGTGAATAATAAAGTGTTGAGGCCATGAACAGTTTGATTTTGAAAGGGACATTCTGGTCAGTGAGAGGGGCATGGCAGCAAATTGCTGAGGCCGGTGGGTATTTCAAGCACCGATGTTTCAGTGATCATTATAAATTCAACTCAATAGGATTTGACTTGCCATGCCTCGCATCTCTGTTTCACAGAATTACAGTGCCCAGTGTGTTGGACAAGGCGGCTCATATAGCCCTTGTCGGTCAGAGCCTGATGGCCTACATCTCGACCTTTGAACTCAACCATCTTCGCAGACTGGCCACACGGATAGTCTCTGACACCACCCTCTGGCTCTCAAGGATATTCAGGTCGGTATAAAAAGAGCTACTACAGTCCTACAGTATTCTTTTTATGATCCAGTACTGCACCATAGGCAGTGGTGCTTATTCAACTCTGAGCTTGAAACAGTTTAGTCAGAGGTCTGTCTTACATATGTATCTACAAAGTTGAAGAACTTTTATGTCCAGATTTACAAGGTAGTGGCACAATATGGTCTTCTCAGATTTCTTATCTATTTTTTGTTTTTGTTTTGTTTGTTTTTTAAAGAGAATTGTCTATGTAAGATGAGGATTTGTGTCAGGGCTGCCTGTGTAATTTTAAAGATGTGCTGTGTGATATGTCTGTGCCTGGAGTTTACTGTGCTGTGCTGTTCACAGTCTGAGTCCATAAAGCGAGTCATAAAAAAGGTGTGAAACTGATGGTAATGGATTCACCTCAACAGCCTATTTGACTTGTTTTGAGTTAGAAAGTAGTCATTGTACACGTGTGTTCGCCATTGATGATGTTGGTCTGAAAACAAATAAAACCACTTTGGCCGTGGAGGAATTCTCTATGTTTTGTGGGTTGTTTGCTGGTGGCTCATTCAAAGATGTTTGTGCCAAAAGTAACCCCCTCTGTTTGTGTGTAATTATGATTAATTAGGATGTTTGCACTTCACAGATAGTACATATTGTACTTGTTCATAACTGCAATTGAACAGTGCTTGGTACATAGGTTGGTCATCTTTCAAACTTGACAGTTATGTAAATATGTATGCATGCAAGCATACTTGGCACAAACGGCATCTCTCAGATATAATAAATATGTATAAACCTATTTTGCTGGACAGGTAGATCCCTCGCCAAACAATAGATTTGTACATTGTGTAAAGTGACTGTTTGAATTCTAACTACAGTGTACCTGTTATCTTGCATACTGAATAATTGCTTGGCAGATGGTGTTTCCATTGTTGTCATTCATCATCAATGTTAATGCAATCAATGTGTGTCTTGGCAGCTGCATTTATCAAAGGAATTTATGGAACACCCATCCATCTTGGCAAGAACATTTTTTAACGTATATTTTTAAGCATTGTCACATAATCGTTCAAAAGTACACAAATTACCAAAGTAAACCTTTTCACCAAGTAGATGTTAATGAAGCGTAATATATTGAAATTGCATGAACAACTTATTAGTATTCTCCTGTAATGATAAGCAAATTTAGAATCTGTTGTGATATCATGTCACTTCTATACAGTCAAAGTAAATATCCAATCTCTAACTCTAAAAGGTTTGATGACTCCTCGGCATATTACCATGTGGACGATCGGGAGGGACTCGCGAGGGTCTGCCGGTTGGTCCTCAACAACAAATACGAGAAGTTTGGCACGGAAGGCTTCAACTGCTTGTACACCAAACCACCAATCATTTACATTAGTGCTGCATCCAGGCCTGGCATTGGACAATACGTCTGCTCACAGGTTTGTTTGTCTACTACATTGTACTTGATAAAATAATGTAAATGTATTGCAGGCATGATACTGTGATATAATGTGTTGCATGCATTTTATTCGGGTGTTTCATTGTATGACTCTTTTTTACCCCATCTTTGTGTTTTTGATATTCGCTGGTATTCAGTAGTGTATCCTCTGTAGTGTAACACTTGAACATTACTGTGCAAGGCAAAGAGAAAGAGAATGGTATAAGTCTTTCTAATCATTCTAAATATTTACAATTTTTGTTTGTCTTACAAATACTGTTTCCTGTAAATTTTGTTTGTAGCCTAAATGCATCATTCATCTCCCATGCAGTATTTTATTTGTGTTTCTGATATCTAAAGGGAACTCAAAGATTTTATTTTATATATCATATCTGTGCCCTGATTTGATATTCCCTTTCTGTTTGAGCTAAATATTTGTGTGTGATAAATGATTTAGATGAAAGAATACTGTATATATACAACTATGTCACTTCTGTATCAAATCATTGATTTGTTTGAATCTGATTGTGGCCTAGATATGAAAAAACAAAACATTTCACAATATGAAATTTGTATCATTCAGCTTATGTGTAACTGGGGTTTTTATTTAGGTTAGTATATTGTAGAAGATCTCTGTGTAATTTACTAAATTAGGGTTTTTTAGTGGATTTTGAATACTTATACTTTGCTTGGACTTAATGATTCTGAACAATACATTGTACATATATTTGAAGTCATTTATCATTGGATGAAGTTGAAGACCATGCAAATTGTGGTGCATATGCATACACTTTGCTATCAGCTCAAAATTATGATTGCTTGTCTGCTTTAGTTTAACATGGATTGGGAGTAACAAAAACAAGTGGTATTGCAATAAACATCGGCCTCTAAAATGTGTCATCATTCATATGGGTGTCTCCTTGTCTGTTCCTTTGTAATCACAGCTTGGTCTTCCTCAGTCCAGTTTATGTACAGTTCCCTGCAACACAGTGTTTGGATCACAACACACCATGGTAAGTTGGGCAGTCGTTGGGATTTTGCTGAGACACTCTTTGATAAGGACGTAGTTACCCAAATTGCTATGGAAATTTGATAGTGTGCAGAAAGGGAACACAGGCTAAATGTCTTAGCATTCAGCAGAATTTGGTTAAAAAGGCTAGCTTGACATGATACCTACCTCAGCGACTGAATTTGTTTCATGCAATCAATTTTGTAAATTGGAGTTTGCAATCATTAATTTACTTAGTTTCAAACTTTGGTTTTAATATTTCAAGCAGAGGTGATCGTTCTGCTGAAAGAAAAACAAAATGGACCGAGTTGAAGACCAGCCAATTTTCAAATATTCTGGCACTGCATGTTTTCCTATTGATGAAAAATATGAGAATGTAACAACATGCCATTCCAGGAAAATAAGTAAAGCTTTGGTGCATTGTTTAATTCGTCATTTGTTTTTAGCAGTTTTAAACAGCTTTTGAAATTCTTGTCAGGAGAATGTCATGAAATTGAGTGAAGTATCATTAATTGTATATTCATCATCACATTTATCAAGAATGACTTTGTATTGTGCTAATACTTTAATGTTGTTAAAAGCGTGAGAAAGGCTATGTTAATGCAGCATACTGGCACTGGTCCGACAGTCCAGACCGGTAAAAATCACTGTCAAACTAGTAACTTTTTCAGGAATGGACCAGTAAAAAATGGAAATACCAATGCGTTAGTGTGCAGCCCTGGCTACATGTATGTGTCCTTCAGCCAATTAATGCATGCTTGCTTTTTTCACAGTAAAGACATTACAAACAATCCAATTTGCTCCCTGCCCCAATGACATAGACGTATGAGCAGTTTCATGCTTTGTTAGCCTTCCACAAACAAGAATGATTGATTGCATGTACAGCCTGCCGTACAGACAATGGTGATTAGTGAGGCATTAACTTAATATGTGCCGATGGCAGTTACAGAGCAGCTTGTCCCTGTTAACTCACCGTTTTAATGTCACTTAAATGCACATAAGACATTATGGCAATTTTTCATTACTCTTTGCCACAAAATGACATTTGTTATTGAAGGGATATGAATGCATTCTTTTGATATGTTTTACTTTCAATTCTTGTGAAGGAACTTTGCTGTTATACATTGAGGTTCTCATAGATATCCTGTCATTGCAATGGCACAATTTCATCAGAATTCATTAAATAATTTGTGCCCTTTTGATTATCAATGAAATGAAGTCTGAGTATGGAATGCACAACGAAATTATTTTAGAACATGGAGTTAATGATTTGCATGGTGGTGCATGTGTTTGTGTGTGTTGTAGCATTGTGTGCACACATGTACAAACTTCCAATCATGATTACCGGTACTGTGAGACATAGCAGTGATACCATTTGATCACTGTGCATTCTGTCATCCTCAAAAAAAAAAAAAGCTCAATCCCAAAGAAATTACATACAGTTGCTGATTGTTGGTAGTGTGTATTGTCCTTCAATTTCAAAATAAAATGTAACCTATGATGACCCTCAAATGTTATTGTCAATCCACAGGAATAGGAAATCATTAGTTAAATATATTATATTTTGAATGGTGCCACTGTAACAAAATCTTTGTCAGGTGATGATTGGTGAAAAGTTTCAGATCAAAGGGTCTCCAGCTTCGGGATCAAGAAAAGAATTTGTGACAATGACATTTTGTGAATGTTGACTTGCAAGACAATTTTGAGAGCTTGAGAGTTAAATTTGTTATACAGAATCACTGTGACAGAGTGAGAAATTAGTTATCATTCATTTTTAAGAAACAAAGTTAGGGGTCTTGCACCTTTGTTGTATTATATACATTGCATTGTGTCAATGTAGCAAGTTTTTAGTATAATGACTATTTTGTTATTGTCAGTCCTTTTACAAAATCCTCAGAAGGAAAAAAACAAAACAAAACTACATTGAAATGAATTGTTAGAACAGCATAATATGCAAATCTTTATGTGTTTCCGAGTCATCTGAGGATTGTAGTAGTGAAATTGTTATATCAGTCATGCTGTGGTATATGAGTAAAGTTAGTCTTAACTCCAGGCTGCCATATGCATTATTAGATATTAGACCCTCTAGTGGCTTTGTCAGTGAAGGCATGTACTACTACCTAGTTATGTAAAATGTGAGAAAGCTCCTAAATAACAAGGAAGAGAGGTTTGCGATAACACCATATGTTAATGTATATAGTCCTTGAAGGAGCTGTTGTTTGGTGAAAGAAGACCCTAGAAAGAGGAGAGTGGAGGAAGGAAGCGATGTAGGGAGAGTGTATAGAAGGCAAATAGTAAACATTCTACAAGATATTCGTCATTTTTTCCTTACACCTGCAGGATATTGCCACACTGGAGCGACTGATCAAGGATGACGCATCCTCTTCCAAGACCCCTCTCATGGTGGTAGCAAATGCTGGCACCCCCATGGCAGGCCACACTGACAACCTCAACCGGCTGCGCACCATCTGTGACGAACATAGCCTCTGGCTACATGTAGAGGGGTGAGGAGTGAAATCAGAGTCAAAGTGGATTGATTGAGGATGAAACATGATTGCCTTTGAATACAACTTAACCCTTTGAACCCTGAATTATTTGAGATGGTCGTGACCCTCACCCTGCATTATTTGCACATATTGAGCATATTTTGCTAAATGACTGAATACATTGGTAATACATACAAAAAATACTACAAAAACAAATAACCACAGGTCTGTAAAGTGTGGTTATGATTACTCAAATTTTATTTGAGCTGCAATAATACAGTTGTAGCTCAGTATGACAATAATGATTATAATCATAATGATAATCAACAATAATTATGTTAGCTATAAAAACAATAACCTCACTCCCTGACTGTGCCACGCCCCCTTGACTTCGATGATCACCAACATGATCACCTCCAGCTCCAGCTCTAACGGCATCTCAGCTGCTATTTTCCCCGCTGGTACCCGGCTAAGATTGTACATCACCTTGTGCAGCATCTAGCTCATCATCTGTGTCCGTTTCATCTTCAAAATCACTGCTTTGACTATAATATGACTTGTCAATAGCTTCCTCATAATCACCAGATGATTCACCTAAGATTATCGCACGAGCCTCCTCTGCAGAATAGCATCTTTTTGCCACTTTTTATAGCTCAAAACTTGCAAATCCAAACCGTAATCAACGAAAGTATAGACCGAAGAATCTCTCCACATCGTTGTCGTGAGATGGCGTCATATTTAGGGGGTCACCTGACAGTTAAAACTCAAGTTATCAAAGTCACATGATTTTTGGCCGGTATACCGGCCTTTAGGGTATTTGCACGTTCTGCGCGCGGCCGGTTTTCCGGCCTTTCGGGTTCAAAGGGTTAAAGGGAATAGTACTTTGACAGCTATAGATGGTAGTAGTAAAGTGAAAAAAAAAAGTGTCCCATAAAAGCCTCAAGGGCTTGCAGTGTTGGGATCACCTGACTGTACAGAGTGAAGTTTTTATGCCTCCGCCACGAAGTGGTGCCAGAGGCATTATGTTTTCGGGTTGTCCGTCCGTCCGTCCGTCCTTCCGTCCGTCCGTAATGAATTTTGTGGACAGGGTAACTATCAAAACCTTTTGAGGTATCCTCATGAAACTTGGCATGTATGTGTATTAGGGGGTGAAGTTGAGCCTATCAACTTTTGGGTGCACATGCTCAAGGTCAAAGGTCAAAAGGTCACGGTCAAATACATCAAATTTCACTATTTCCACCATATCTATGCAATGCCTGAAGATATTTTCTTGAAACTTAGTGTATACATGTATTACCCAATTAAGATTCTCTGGTGAAAGTTTGGGTCATGAGGTCAAAGGTCAAAAGGTCATGTAAAAATATTAAAACTTCACCTTTTTTCTCTGTACCTTGGAAATTGTTCAAGGTATCTTGATGGAACATAGTATATATACATGTACTGACTGGCAGTGATTATCTAGAGAATTTTTGGTTCATGGGGTCAAAGGTCAGGGGTCAAAGGTTAAGGGCAACACTCCAAAATTTTACTATTTCTGTCATGGTTATACAATGCCAGCATGATTGTTTTTTTTTTTACACTTGGTGTATGCATGTATAACCTAATAGAGATTCTCTGGAAAGTTTTTTTTTTCTTTTGTTTTTGCCTCAAAGGTCAAAAGGTCAAAGATCAAGTGAAAGTGCTGAACTAAGTTTTTGCTCCATATCTCGAAAGTGGCTCGAGTTATCTTGAAACGTACTACATATTTATGCATGTTCTGCCTGACAGTGATTACTGTATACGCTATATATTTCGCGGGGGTTTTATTTTCGCGAATTTCGCGAGAAGGGAGCTATTCGCGAAATTAACAACACGCGAAAATATTACCTTCCAAAATGAATTCCTTGCCTTGATGATACGAACATTTCAGTACTAGTATACCATGTCACGGCTTACCGAACAGACCATACTGGCTAAGCTTGTTTATGCACGTCCACGTCTACTTACGAATACTGTAGAGAGCCAATCCATTATCGCAAGGGGACCACTCGTCAGAAATCTAGCGCGATGGACTTAACCACTTCAAAAATGTTGAATTCTAACTTACTAGTTCGCAGAGTTTGGCAAGTCTTTTTCATGCAGTGTATAACTGGTATCATTCTTATTTGCTAGTAAGTTGAAAACTCACACTTTCTTTGCCACTTCATATTTTTTCTGGTTCCCCAATCGCGAATTTAACCACTCGCGAAAATGTGTGACAGCGGCAATTCGCGAAAATTTATGTACGCGAAAATTATAGCGTATACAGTATCTTATGAATTTTAGGGTCAAAGGCCAGATGAAAATGGTAACAATTTAGTATTCAATACAGAAATTACACTTTTTCTCCATACCTTGAACATTTAATACTCAATGCATATTAAACGTATGAATGGGTCAAAGTCCAGTTAAAGTCCTTAAATCCCAAATACATGCTCTCCTATTCATCCAATTAAACCTAGGTCAAGGAAGGTGAACATTCAACACATTTGTGACAAACTTGTCATTTTAATATTTTGCCAATTTTGTGAAAATGTAATCACACATTGTCCACATGTACTATCTAGACCTATTAGGAGAATCATGCATTATGGCGGAGGCATACCAGTCGCCATAGCGACATTTCTAGTTGTTTTTTGTTTTTGGTTTTGTTTTGTTTTTTTTTGTTTTGTTTTGTTTTGTTTTCTTCTTTTTACATGAGTATGGGAGAAATTGCAACACTTGTGTGCTAGGTGTGACTTTTCTTACACTCCTGCCATGTGATTCTGTGATCTTCCACCGTCATTGTACACTATGTATTCATGCTGTTTCTTTCTTACAAATTTGAACTCTTTGTCACATTTGTGTCTTGCATTTGATTTCAGGGGATGGGGAGAATCTGTCTTGATAAGTATTGAAAAAATAGGAGTCATGAGAGTCCAGTTTTTATGATCAAATTAAGAGATAAAGGAGTCAAGTGGATGCAGGAAAGTGATGAGAACATTTTAAAAAGAAAAATGACCGAAACTGATAATGGGAAACAGAACTTTGTTATCATCTGTGTAAAGCTCTCCCTAATGCATCTTCCATGTCATTCTTTTCATTCTTTCACTTGTACAGCCACAATCTAGCAACGCTAGCACTGAGCACCGTGCCTTCCTCAATTCTGGTGAGTTTAAGTCTGATAGTGTCTAAACACAAAACTGAATCAATGATATCTTTGATTATATTGGTGCAAAAGTCATTCAAAGAAGGCTTGTGGCAATTTGTCTCTAATACTAACAGCTACAAATTGATACCATGAAAGTTTGATGACTGTGTGTGTGTATGCCCATCATTCTTTGTGCCTGGAGTGATCTAGTCGAAACATTTAATCACTGAGTAGATCAAATGATCAGGTATAGTGAATAATGTTTCATTCTCCGTACACTAGAACTGATTAGAACATCAGATGTAGCTAATGTATGCCAAAATGTTATGCCAAAATGGTGTGTATCATGACATGTTTTATATGGCTGCTGGGGAAACAATGAATGCTTCAAAGCAAGCTACCACAAGACTGAGGATTTTTAAGTCCCCTCAGACAAAGTGAGTGACTGTAAAACGAAAATTGATATGAATGGTTTAAAGGCACAGTAGTGAGAAAGGAAAAGAAAGCAGTTAAATGGAGTTGGTTGAAGATGTCAAAGAACAAGTCAAGTCAAGAACAACTCCTTTCTTATGTCTTTTTTTTTCTTTGTCTTTTTCCTTTTCCCTAGGCTGCCAAAAGAGTAAACAGTATGACTATACAGCCAGGAGTCTGGCTGGGTCTTCCAGGGACTCCATCTGTTGTATCCTTTTCAACTCTCCATGTTGACAAGCAGATGTTAAAAAAGGATGAAACATTTATCCAGACTTTCTCTATGGCTGCTATGCATCAGAAGTTTGTGCTTTTATCTCATCTGTATGTTAATGTTTATGTTTTCATGGAGGGACCATGACAGTGTGTGTGATCAAGTGCTTCATCGTGTAAATAAAGCTGAGTGTCATAACAAGTTCCGTTCCAGAATGCTTTCATCAATATGGGTAGTCACAAAGTTTACTTCTAGTCTTTCGCTCATGCTTACATGTGGAGGCATGCTTTTAGTATGCCTGGGCTGTTGTTTGTAAGAAGCCTGCTGACAAATTATTTCATAATTTTGCTTTCATTTTTTAGTTATGTCACTTTGATATTAAAGGAATGTACATCCTGACATTTCTTTTCTTCAACACAGAGATAATTCTTATTGTAGAACTTTACGTGAAGGAACATGCAGACACAACTAGAGACTGACAAAATATGATGTAGGAAGTTCTGTTAACCTCATTCATTTCTATCTGTGTGTGTATTTATCTTGACTCTTCACCAATGCCAGACATTGTACAAAACTGCAGATCCAGCACTAGTAAGTACCAACCTGAAAGTCTCACACTGGGCATTGTAAAAATACTTTGCTCAATATGTTGATTTGTGTGTGTGTGTGTGTGTGTTGTTTTTTTTTTTTGACATCAATCTCTGAAAGTCAAGACAAATTGTGAGTTGTCCAAAACTAGTAGCAATAATGTCAATCTTTACAGCAATTCTTAAAAGATTATTTGATTTGCTCATGAATCACTGGTAGTTGCATAGATAATGTATCATGTACTAGAAATTATTGTATTATCTGTTATCATCTTGTGACAGAGTTTAGCAGCTGGGTTATGTTCCTCCCAGCCCCAGGAGAGGTTGTGTGCCCTGCCCCTCTGGCTTGGCCTGCAGTGCATGGGACACAACGGCATTGTCTCCAAGCTGCAACATGCAGCAGAGCTGGTAAGTCATCCACTTTTGCTGTCTAAGGTCATTCACTAAAGCTGAATGCCCACTGTGCAATTTGTGCCTGTGAATTGGCCCAATCTATGCGATCAAGGCCGATCTGGGTGTGCTCACTATGTGATTCTGTGTGCGACTGTGGCTGACAGAAGACGGAGGGTGCCGAATTTTTTTAACATGTCGAAAACCCAGCAACTGCTACCGACACCACCCGTGCAGATGCAACTTAGCGGCGATCAGGTGCAACTGTTGGATGCCCACTACGTGACTTTTCTATGGATCAGAGGGGATGGGATCGCCCCCAGAGAGAAGTCCAACCCCCCCCCCCCCCCCCCCCTCCCCCGGCCTAGTTAGGGTTAAGCTAAATTTTTACAATTTCTGGCCTGAGCCATCACCAGTTAGCATTAAAATTGCTTTATGAACATATGCAGGCTTGTCTAATCTTGAAGTATCTCAAGATATCTCAAAGGCTTAATTCCACAGATTCTACTACAAAACGAATCAATAGTTGTCAGCATTCTGTAGATTTCAGAAGTCTTCTCTCAGTCTAGAATGTTCTGGAGACTATTTGAAATGGCATAAATATGCTTCTATCTTCTCAGTATCTTGCTCTTCGGTAGGGCATTACATATAGATATCCAGATAATCATATTTCCTGTATTCACCAAGAACCAACTCCATTTATTCTCATGTGTTAAATGCATTGTCCTTGTTCTCTTTGTCCTCACAGAGTCAACAGATGTCACAAAGACTGAATTCATTAGGTGCTATCAACTTAGCTGTAAGTTCTTCTATACTTTGCTACCTACCTGATTGTTATGATTTGAGTTTAGAAGAATCAAGGGATCATCTGATCCTCAGCCTTTTGTTGTTTGCCAAATTAGTATTAGAAGGAACTCGTTACATGAATAATCAAGCTTTGGTAACGAATGAATTACTTTCCATATGCCTTGTGTGATTCTATCTCTTTTAGCAGGTCTCTGCAAAGGAATGATGTACAGGATATTCAATAGGGGTACACATTGTAGATACATTTTTGAAGCCTATGTTTTCCAGTTATAATTAGTGTATGGATGAAACCATGATTACTAGTATTCATGAAGAATTAATGAGGGATCTATTATAAAGTCATTTATAGGCTAACTCAGTTTTGTTCCGTTGTATTTGAAGTGTACATTTCAAAAATAGAAATATAAGACTGGTATAGTTGGGTGCATTGCAAAATTTGTGAATTGTGTCAATATGAATAATAACCAAGGGCTATAAGTTATGTTGTGTTTAAATGGTGCAAAATTTGTCTTTTATTTAGGAGAAGAAATCAAAGCCAAGCAAAGAGATAACATTGGAAGGTTCTCTAACTGAAATCATCAGCAAGGCGATACAAGTCTTTGTAAGTACAATCTGAACAGTGTAATTATTGTCGTGTATGTGAGTGTTGTGACTGTAGTGTACACAGACATTCCATTGCAAGTCCTATGGTGTTATTGTAGTGCTCTTTACAGATGTATGTACATAAGAGTGAGTAGTCAGACAGTATAGTCTGAGTTATATTGTTTGTCTGTTTTTTAGCCTACAGACAATAATGTTTATGTGTATGGTTACATGTATTGGTCATTGAGCAATCTTTGACAAAATAGCTGCATTATCTAATTCCTCCTTTGCTGACTGTGAAATGACAGGTAATGATGTGCTATTCAGGCTAGATATTGTCGCAAAGTCATGCACAGAGTTTCATGCATACACAATGAATACTTCACAACGCTATGCTTCGTCACACCACAAAATTCATCTAAGACTTATGTTTGACAATTTGTATCTTGGGGCTTCATATTCAGTAGAGTTTGTCTTTCATCATATTCATTGAGCTGTATTTCATTGCACAGTGAAGCCAACAGAAGCTTGATTTCCACAACACGGATCATTAAAGAATCTGGATCTGAATATAATACACATAAAAAAAGAAAGGGTACAGTCACCAACAAAGTGTTAATTTTATTTCAATGAGTGAATAGTTGTTATGTTTTATCATTTTTGTTTTCATTGACAATGTACAGTCTCAAGTGGACGTGGTGTCACCAGTGGTAGTTTTTAAGTATGATGATGGCATGGAAGCTCCCGGTAGACCGTACGCTCAGTATGCCGCAGGACAGGAGGAGAAGAGCGAGGGGAAGCAGCCAAATACTCTGCCCAAGCCAACGCTGGATGCATTCAATGAATGGGTAAGCTGCTGTAGGAGTGACAAGATTTCCACATTAGGGGCTGCCGAACCTTGCAGGGTACTTAAAAAAAATCAAATCAGAAAATATCAAATCTTTTTCAAACAAGTGCTGTTTCCTATAATGTCCTATATCCTGGCCATCCCTGTGCAGTGCATAAATGAGAATGCAGATTCTCTGTTTTTTTAATGGAATTTCCTCATGTTGTTTTCCCTTTTGAAGCTTGGTCAAGAACTGGCCTACCTGGAGACAAAGATTGGTCTGGACGTTGTGGAAGGTGACCAAGAAGGTGTCTGCCTGAGATTCAGTCCCCTTACAAGTGCTCCATGTAAGTAATTTGATGGCAGATTAAATGGAGTGGGACACAAAGTCCACATGTGTCAAATAAACATTTCAGCAAAACGTGGCATTTGGGAATTTTTGTTCTTCAATAATGTATGCCAGACATAGGGTGCGTTCGAGCGCTCTAAAGCGAACCAAAGCGAACTGAACTAAAGCGTACCGTACCGTACCATGCCAATTTTGGAGCGTTTGAGCGCTCTGTGGAGAAAGCGTACTCACAAGTTATTTTTAGAAAGGTCACGCTTGTTTGTAGCAAGAATGTCATTCACCCCTGGCGCTTGAACTACTTACAGCTGTCCAGAACAAAGAGAATGATGTTTTTGCATTGTGACGTATGCGCATGATACGCGCATGCTTTACAACAAACTTTTGGTACGCTTTGGTACGCTTTTGGAGCACACGGGGAAGTGGTCCACTTTTGGCTCAGTACGGTACGGTACACTTTAGGAGCGTTCGAACGCTCCTCTGGCGCAGGTACGGTACGGTACAGTTCGCTCTAGTTGAGCGCTCAAACGCACCCATAGTCTAAAGATTTAAAAAGTAACAACAGATTAGGCCCCTATGTAAATTTGAGTGTATGATCATTTACATGCTTTGGTAAGAAAGCAATCATTACAGTCTTGGTGAAATCAGTGTAGCTGAGTGTTTTTGACATGAACAGTTTTATACTATCATTTACATGAGAGGAGAAAAAGAAAGAATACACATGTGTACCAGAATTTTATGATTATTATTTATGAGTGCATGGCATCTGAAAGTCAAGTAGAACTTACTTTCTTGTTACTAATGCGCATTGAAGAGGCAAACTCTGTAATGTAGTGTGTTATTCTAATCTCATTACCCATCTCTCCTGTCTGCTTGTGTGTTTTCAGATCGAGGAACCAAGGCAGAAAACATTGACAGCTTCATGGAAACCATGAAGACTCTCATTGTGAGTATGATTATGTAATCTCATCATAATCATCTTGACGACATTTACTATGAAGGTCACAATTATCTTTACTTTAAATTATTACTACAGTGTTACCCCTTTAAGCATGTAGATAAATATGTATGAACCTTCTTTCCCTGTACCCTCCCCCTCCTTTTGTTTCTGAATATATTTCTGCATTTTCAGGATTTCAAAATTTCCTTTTGATCTATGTCCAATATATAGCATTTACAAAAACTGTTAAGATTAATCCTTTTGGCGGGGAGTCGGGTTTTTATGTAATAATGGCTGCTTGGCATTCGTTCATGTTATAGACAATGGATTAGAAGTACAGTTGACATGATGCAATGTTCAATATGATCAAAGTGTATTCAGACTTTGCAAAATACTGTTTCGCTGCCTGTGGGAATTGTCATGCACAGTGTTGGATCTATGCTCATCATACGACCAATGAAGGTAGTAGTACATTAATCAGTAAAAGTTGTAGGTTGAATTGACTTATGGCTGAAACAATGTGAAGTTTAGCATAAATACAGAGAGAAACCCAAATTGTGCTTTGTTGACAGATCCAATAGCTTTCCTTTTCTTAACAAATTTGTATTTCTTTAATGTGTATAGAATAGAGTTTACCAAATTGTGATTAAGTAATTTCCAGAGTAGGGTGATATAATTTTGCTGGCTTGTATGTTTCCATCTCTTAGGCAAAGCTGAACCTGACAATAGAGCAGCGAAGACCATTCCTGGAGCTGGCTGCTGGAAAGGAGAACTTGAGTGTGGTGGACAGTGAGAGACACGCAGGACTTGGCATTGTGCAGTAAGCTAGCAGATATGAGTTCTCAGGAATAGTGCTGTATGCTTTTAGAATCCAGAGGTTTGGTGGAGGACAACATGTATGTGTGACTGTGGCAACAGAAGACATGATGCCTACTGTTTATATGGACATATATGTCGTTATTATATACTTTTTTTTTTGGGGGGGGGGGGGGGAACATGTAAATAATGTAAACTGGTCCAGGACTGATTATTTGGTATCCCATAAAGACAAATACACTCATTCTATTCAAAAGTGAATGTCAATGCCGTTATTGTGTGATAAGTTTGATTCAAAGCCAAAAATCAACATGTTTACACTGTAGATAGACAAATATGTTCAGCCCACATGCATGGAAAAAAAAGTGTAATGAACATTTAAAGGTAACCAGAGACAAAATACAAAGATAACCATTAAAAGGATCCCTCTGTTTGTTAGTACCAAACCAAAAGACCAAAGCCTGAATTAATATACAGACATATGATAATTCCTTCAAGTTTTTTGCCCCTGTCTCTACTCCTTCCCTGAACAGATTTATTCCTGATTACCTGGCCAACCAAGACCCAGAGGCTGAGCAGACCAAGCGGGAGATCAGCAAGCTCAACACAGAGCTGGTCCAGCGGCTGCAGGCAGGAGCAGATCCCGCCCAGAGGGGGCTATACCAGGAGGCTGTCACATCAGAGGAGACGGTTGCCGTGGCGGTGGGCGTGGTCGACGGTGATGCCAACCTGGAAGAAATCCTTGATGCGATCTGCGACATTGGCCGAGAGCTGGAGGACTCCTCGCAGGTTTGTTTGCTAATGCATACAGTAGATTTTAAGATATTTGTGATCTCTAAGAATGGTGTAGACTTGTTCTGAAACAATTACACTATGAGGGGTGGGACTCCATTTCCCAAGTAAAAAAAAAAAAAAATTGTCTATAAATTGCTGTTATCTGCTGTCTGTTGGTGGGAATAGTTAGGTGTAGACTCAGCTAAAATGAAAGGGGAAGAAGTTTGCCGATAAGAATTTACATAATCATTGAATTTGCCTTAGTTGAATAAGTCATTTCTGCATCTCCGAAAATTGCAACTTTGTAGTTCAATGTGGTGGTATTGTGTGAATCAAATGCAGTGATACGCAAAAGTTATCCTTAGTTGACGGGAGTGGCTGTTGACACCACCTGTGACTGATTCATCTCATATCAAAGACAACCATGTTTGGTGTTGAAAAAAGAGTTAAAATTGTGACTAATTGTGACCGATGACAACCACTTACAAAACAGCTTGGCCATAGCCGATCACATTTATTTCTTCTATATTTTAATCCCCTGTAGATGAACATTGGAAAGCTCATTGGTTGATAATGTTTTACAAGCTGCTTGTATGAGTCACATGTTTCCCTTTTGTAATGGCACGCTTAATCTCATGAGATATGGGTTGTTGTTTGTTTGTTTTTCGTATATTTGTTCGCCAGATTGATGTTAACAGATGCTATGAAGTACCATTGTCATTGGTATTTATCTCCATAGCAATTTGTTGTTTGTCTTGCCATGTTGCTGTTACAGTTCCTTGAGACGATGTCTGAGCTGGTATTGAAGGGAATCCAGGAGGCAGAGAAAGCTCTAGAGAAAGAAAATGAGAACAAGCTTATGGAAGAGGTGAGACATATGCTTCCACAGTGGCACAAGCTAAACTTTTATTTGTACAAGATCCTCGGCAATTGTCATTTCAAATCTCATCTGTACCCTAAAATGAACATAGTTTACTTTCACACACCAAACAGAAAATTCAATGTTGTGTTAGATAGATGATGAGCATGCCTCAAATGTCTTCTTTTTTTTTCAATGTACTGCCGATTATCTGAATACTCGAGCCATTTTGAGAAACAATATGAAGTGATACACTGCGATCAAATGTTTGAATTTGTTTGTTACACGTCTAATGTTATGTTGCAATCAGCCTAGTTATGTTCAAGACCCCACCCCCACAAAGTTATGTAACTGGAGGTCTCTTTGACATTGATTTCAGTTCAGCTTGTCAATAAAGAAAGGATCTAACTATCTCCCTCCCAGTAACCAAACTTTGTCTCACTTTGTCCACCAGGGTGTGTTGCGCCAGGTGCCCCTGGTTGGCTCTTTCCTCAATTGGTGGTCCCCACCCCCTAAGGAGGCTGTCGTCAAGGGGAGGACTCTGAACCTGACATCTGGTAAGTAAAATCTCAGGCACTTCTTTGTGACTCTGGGATGTTTGCTCTTGATGTTGATATTCAATTGGCCTTTCAATCTTAGAAACTTCCTTTCTTTTCCCCTCAAAGATTTTTATGCAGACAATACTGCTGAAACCTGTCATACATATTAATATCACTCCTGATTGTCTTGAATATGCAAATTTGGAAAAAGAGCAAAAAGCATGACAAGCAGTTATAGGAGAACTGAGGGAAGAAATTAATCAACACTTTTTTGATTGTTCAGATATAGGCTACTCTGTTGTGATATATATCCAGTTCGGAAAATACATCTGTTCACAGTATGCCCCGGACTGATTGACTTGCCCTAAAGATTTCATAGTGAGGTAGAAGAGAAAGAATGGATGTACAAGAGAATCATACTTTTGAAGTTTCTTTCTCTCCTTTTTTTTTTTTTTTTTTTTTTTTTTTTTTTTTTTTTTTTGGGGGGGGGGGGGGTCATTTCAGGGAGTATGTGTTGTATCAATTGAACTCCCCTCTTGTGTCACTGAGAAACATATGGATATTTGTTACTCCTGGCTCGTAAACTTCCAAGATATTATGATGGCATTGCAACGGACAATAGTTGACAGAATCAGTTATGATTCATTTGGGAAATACTTACTGACTTTCTTGAGAGCAAATCTGAAGAATATCTCTAACATCATGGGCTTTTCTTTTGACATTAGAGGACCCCCCCCCCCCCCCCAAAAAAAAAAAAAAAAAAAGAGGGAAAAATAGATAGAAATAAAGTGAAAAGACTCACAAGTCATGCATAATGCTTCAACAAATATACCATCAATTTTACCCTCCAGTGCCATTGTAATAATCATGCAATAAGTCGAGAGTGCCTTGTGGAAATGACATGCTGTTATATGATTTGCTCTGGCCAATCAGGAGCCATTGAGAGCACGGAGAAGACATACGAGCTTCACATGCAGGTGCAAGAAGACTCCACCTCTCCAATTAAGAGACGCCCCACCCCCAAACAACCCAGCCCGCCACCTTCGGCTGAGAAGCCCATCCAGAAGCGCGACCTAGAGGGCGGTCCTCAACCCACAGAGTCTCCAGCGGATGGGGCCCAGGGGACGCCTGAGAAGGTGGAGAGTGCTTCAAATAGCAATGCGAGTGAGGGCGCCAGCAGTGATGGAAATGCAACCAGGTAGGACAGGGGAATGAAAAATGGGGGGGGGGGTGGAGGGGTGAGAAGTTCAAGTTTTTACAGGTATTCGCAAAGACATGCCTTTTATCTCATCAATATACGGTACACGTCACTGAACTTTTTTTTTTTAAAACTTAGTGTATTTCTTTTTTATGTCAATGTAAAACAAGACCAAAAAAGTGCTTTATCAGGATTGTAGTTTTGGATTTAGTTTGCCATGCATATCTGATTTTCATATTGTTCCTTGATGTCCTGTACACAATGAATGATGTTGGCAGAATACAGTAACTACATGTATAATACAGTGTCGAAGGCATTGTCATTGTGACATATATGGAGCAGTCTTTAAAAAAAAAGAACACACACTAGAATTAAGCTAAAGGTCTTTCCCCTATTCTGAGTAATTCTTGAGGGAAACAATAGCCAAGGAGGTAGTCTGTAAACACTCTAGTAGCTTATGCACACCCTTCTAGTCTTATGTACAGGACAGTACACCCAAACTTGCTCTTGTTCATTTGACAATGGCATCTTCTGTTGAAATTGGTGGCGATATGAAGGTTTGGGAAAGACACACCATGGCTGTGTAGGTTCACGGCGGGAGATTGCCAGCAGAGTACTTCTGATGAATGTTCGTAGGTTTATTGGACCTACAGCCAGTATATCACAAAGTTAGCAAAGACATGGTGATGTGAGAATGCTTCTGTCCCTTCCCCCATAGACTTCAGAATGGACCCAAAGTGACACGGGTAGCGGTGCCCGCCCAGACCAAGGCGTTTGGCAGGGTCAATCCTGACCATTCCTTCCTTGTGTCTTCCATGGGTGGTGTGGCTGATAACGACTATGACAGCGACGATAGTGTCTTCACCAATTGAAGGGAATGGAAAGATTTTTGTAAACATTCCCCCGCGAATGAGAAATGAGGTAAACCTATGTGAATCCGTGTCAGTCTTGCACCAGGAAGCTGATCCCCCAACCTCTTTTTACAGAGAATTCCCATTAGTGAACCCCTGTGTGTGCTTCAAAAGATGGCTCTTTGTTCTGGCTTCAGTTGTACTGCACTTTTGCGTTACTGTTCTACTCTGAAGGCTTTGCTATGATCATTTTGTTTTACTTCTGTATTTTCTTTCAATGCCAGTGTTGTTTTGCTGTGCTTGACATTTGTGTTGGTTTACTATTGATAATATAAAGTTTGCTTACTGACCCATTCATTTTCTTGTGTGTCTCAGAATGATCCTTCACATATTGTTGTTAATTTGGTTTCTTTGTTTGTTTGCTGTCGTTTTAAATATCATTTGAGTGAACTGAGGCCTTCAGTCCTTGACGCAAAAGGCTACAAAAAAATGAAAATGACTAAATTAAAAAAAAAATTATGGTACTGAGGAGTAGTGAGTCTGTTTTTAACACCACCTTTCTACAGTTTTGTTTGGCTTCTGTTTTTGTATTTCATTTCATGTAGTTTTGTTATTTATTTGCATGTTTTTTGTATGTTTGCTTTTGGTTGTTCACTCTAATGGTGGAGAAGTTTCCAGCTGCAGTGACGACGTCTTAGAGGGAGTTTCATGGAGAGCATGTCTTGTGTTTGACAGTGCAAATTTCTTTGTGACACTTGCGACTCACTCAGAGTTCAGTGATGCCTTGGTGACCTGCTGACCCCAGAGTGTGATAACACCATTCAGATGAATGATCTCTCTGTGGCACTCAGTTTGAGTTTAGATAATGTTGCCAATGAGTGCATTATGCTGACATGGTATGTGTCTACTCAAAGTGTGTGTACAGCATACGAAAGACAGCTGGTGTAGAAAGTCACCATGAAAGACTGAAAACGAGAACATTGGAAGAGAGCCGTCTTGATTTTGAGGTGACCCTTACTTCAGGGTATTTCACCCATGAGTAAATTGTAATTTTACATATGCAGTGAATATATGCTTGCTGCAATTGATATGTTAGGATGTTGCAAATGGTAGCCTGGTTGTTTCCCCTCTGTCCTGTCCAGACTTATCTCCCCTTTTGCATTCTTGTCGATCGGCACCTTGTCTGGATCACTTTCTTCCGCAGTTGGCACTGATGTCTGGGAACTAATCATCAATAGATAGAGAGTTACTTATTCCCTGTTGTGTTACCGTGGCCTTCCTGTTGGACTGAGGCACATTGTTCCACCCAAGTAGGCGTAACAATGTGCCTCAGTAATCTTACTATTAGGTCAAGTTGAGGAATCATGTGAATGCTGATGAAATAGCCCCGAAAGTTACAGCTAGTATGAGTGCCTAGGTACATGGTGGGCATAGCTTGATTGTTACATTATTGAATGAATGCAGAGGCCGTAGAGTTTTACAAGTTTGCCGTAGGGTTGGAAGTCAAATTGGAAATCAAAACTGTTTCAAGGGCTACAAAACTTGCAATTTCCTTTTCCTTAGAGCTCGTGTTGAAATCATACTCCTATAAGGATCCAAGACATGGACATTGAAAGACACCCTACAGGACTGGCTTGATGTCTTGTACACCCAGCTTTAACGAGAGTTCAAAATATTGGTTGGAGAGAGCACAGAATGGAAAAAGGAGAAATATGGAAATATTCTACCCATTTCTTCTATCACAGAGACTCCAACTCTCCCGTTTTCGATGGGAGATCTCTCGCCGAAAGCCCATTTTTGCAGAATCTCCCGTTCTCCCGCTTGAGATTTGATTTCTCCCACCCTGGCTCTGTGTCTCCCAGTGGAAAGGATTTCTTACTTATTGCTATCGTATGTCGAAAAAAAAAAGAAGCCTTAGATAGCACCAGAGAACATCTAGAACCCTAGGAACTTCGCACTTCGCACACATCAACTTGAGGTCTCCCGTTTGCTAGGGGTTTCGGGTGGGAGAATCTCCAGATCAGAAGGTGCTTGGGGTTGGAGTCTCTGCTAAATGGCTGGTCGCAGAACATGATTTGTGGTCATTGTTTCTGTGCCAAGGAACAAATCATATCTGATGTAATTTCCTTGAGACTATACCCTGCCCATACAGACGAAGAAGACCTCTGAACTACATTGATTGCATTGCACAAGATATTGGGTATGACATAGCCAAGAATTGTTGCAGACACTAATGATGGACAAATGATGAACTATCCCAGGATAGTTCCAAGAAGCTGCTGAGAGGGATTATCACTTCAAGTTTCAATGTTCAAAGCATGGCATTGTGTACTCGGATCACGGTTATGTCCATCGAGTACTAGTGGGAAACAGTAGAGGATATTATTCTCTTGAATCAAGTTTGGTCACAGCTTGTTTCAATTCCTTTCAGAAGGCTGATCCCTATCCTAACATAAGTTTTGAACAAGATTTTTTACTGCATGAAGGTGATAAGATTGAGTAAATGCTGGATGACTACTTGATGTTGATATGAATGAGAAAAAAAAAGTGTCAAATTGCATCTTTAAGCTCATGGGACATGCTATCCAAAGATGTGAGACAACAAAAACCAAACTTTGCTAATGGGAAATGATTGGGGCCTGGTATTAAGACTAAGATGTTTCCATCTATCCCACACAATGAGGCATCAATCAAGGCAGTGACAGCTGCATTGCATGTTCTATCATTCATGAGTGTTAGTACAGGCAGTGTAACAGTCATGTCAGTACATATGATCTCCCAGGAATGTTGATGAAGGTCAAGAATTAGTCTCCTCCCACCAGCATCAGTATTGAAGATGGAAGTTTCTCGCGATTTGTAGTACTCTTCTGTGTGGTAAGCCCTCCTGTTGTCTGTTTGTGTCCTAGAGATGACTTTGTGTATCTGGATAGTCTGTGTCAACATAGATCCTTGACTGCTATCATGTTTTAGTCATAGGAAAGCAAAGTACTCCTGTGATTTCTCATTCATTTTCCTTGTATGGGTAGAGCAGCTTCTGTTTTCAAAATGCTTTGTCTAGTTCAAGTTCAAGTTCAAATTTATTTCATATTTCCATTTTCTCAATGATGAGATTACAAAATTATTGACAACAAAACAAGAATACAAAATATATATACAATCATGTCTTTTGATTGTAGAAGAAAAAGAAAAAGAAAATATACTTGACACAAATGTACATGGTCATATCGTGTGAAAATGTCACTAGTAAGTATAAGAAATATGATGGGGCCTACATAGAAGCTTTAAAGCTTGTAAAACTGTAGGTTCCCGAGTTCATAGGCATATAATTTTACATGGAGAACGGATATGTTTGTCTTGACCAACTAAAATTACACCAGTACAAAAAATTGATGAGTAATAAACTATATTGTCTATATCTATTGTCTATAGCTGGAAGCCCTGTTTCTGCAAGCTGTGCCGATTTCCACCCAGTTTCAACTGAAAATACACACTTGTGTCAGAATGTTGTAGACATGATTTCAATCCTAACTATCCATCACTTAAGCAGTGGAAAATGGAAAAATTTAACTTCCCCTTTCTGTGTGTGGAATGTATAAGTTTCTTGTCATTTTAGAAATGCTGGAATACCATTAGAGAAATAGTTCTGTCCTTGGGTTTAAGATTGTGCTTTGTCCACCACATGTTAGCCATTTAATTAGATAAGATTAGCATCTGTCTTTTCAGAATCCCTTGCAGATGTTTGCTTGTGTTTTGTTTTCTAGATGAAATTGAGAATATCTACTAGTAAAGAGATTCTGCTATGAATCTGTTGCTGTCAATCAATGTAGCAGGATATTAATGAGAGTACATACTGTGATTGCACAGATCCTTGTTGTTTGCAGTTATGCACTGTGTGTGACTTGCTGATGCAAATTAAAATTGTTTGTGATGTCTTGAGAGAAGATGATCTGTGTGATCCCACCTTTAATTGTAATTCCTGCAGAGATGATGTTGTATGACAAAGCTTCTGTGGGAACTTTGCATGATAGAAAAACAAGGTCCCTTTATGTCTAACTTGCTACAATATGTTTGCTATAATAAGTATTAAAATGAATTAGAAATAAAGTGTGAGCAGCTTGGAGACTATGCCTTTATCAACCAAGCTATTGAGATATTGAAAATACACTCCTGACCAAATGTTTGGAATTGACCTCAGCCCTTCACGTATACTTTGTTGCGCTAAGATAATGTACTGATGAAAGAAGATTGATATGGCAGAGTTCATTTTGTAAGATAACATGATTTCAACAAAAGCTTTCAGTCTTTACACCTTTGAAAACGTTGAGACCTAATTAGTGTTAGCATTATCCAGTGTCTATTCGTCAACATTATTCCCTTTCTCTCCCCATGAGATGAGCAATGCAGATGATCATAGAATAGACGACGATTTGGAAATCACACATGAATACCTTTACTTTGGCCATCTCGGTCCAAAGCAATGAAAGAATTGTCAATCTGTTTTTTATGGGGGAATGAGGGAATTTGTATGACTTGTATAACCACTTCAAATCTGGTATTTGAATATTTCTAATGAATGCATTGCCCATTAATGAAACCTTTTCTTCTGTAGACAAACTCGTGGTGAATGACTTCTCTCACAGATGAGCTTATTGCATTAAGATATTTCGCTTGATCTCATGGGACTTTGTATTGGAGCCATTGTTAAAGCACTGTGCTGGTCTTCAAAGGGTGTAGGGGTCAAATCCAATAATGACCATGACTCGGGAGGGACTAAAAATGCTTTATCTCTTTTTTCCCCCTCTTTGTTTCCCCCCTATTTTCGCAGTGGAAGCAGCTTCCAGGAAGTGAACCCCAGTGATGTCAAGGACCTTTCCACCGAGCTGGAAGGGGAGGACATGAAGTGATCAACAGAAAGTCAAACAGATGTGGGAGCCAGGAAGTTGTAACATGCATTGTCACTGATCTTAGTACACTTCAACGGCTTCCATGTGTTGAGTAAGAAGACAAAACAAAACAAACCCACAAATAAGATTCAAGCATTTTCTGTAGACATCTTTCTATTGTCTTTGCAGCCATGCATGAGATGGCATTCATATGATACTTTTTCATTCTTGTTCATTTTCTGTAATACAACATATATTGTTTTGAACAGACTTGGTTTCTTTTCACTTTTGGCCTGATGAGACTTTGTGCTGATACCAGGATGGGGAATTCCTTTATTTAGAAACAAATCTTTGTTTCCAGTAACCTAACTTCATTTGGAAAGAAAACTTAAACATGTTCTCCTCCTTTTCATGTATAAATAAACTAACTGAACATGGGATATAGTAATGAAATAAAAGGAGGAAAAGAAGTTAGGGATAAGCCCGTAATCTATGAATTATGGTGGGGGACTTGAAAGGGCAATACATTCATTGTAAGTTGAGACTTAGGGCTTGCATGTTTGACTAATTGCAGTATTATAGTCATGATTATAATGTAACAGACAGTTGAATCAGTGCTTTAATCATGCGGTGAAGCTTGAAATGGAGCTGAAAAATATTGTAGACATTCAAAGCTAAGGTGCAGAATTGCAAAAACTGGTGGTTTCTTTTTTGTCATTCATAGGAAAACCTGAAGGCAGTTTGGTGAAAAATATGACATTGCTTATTTCCTCTGCTGACAAACTTGAGTGAGGATTGTGTGTGTTTGCTCTGAGGAGCTGCTCCCTTCTCTGTCCCTGGTTGCTATGGAAACCCCTCAAAGGATACCTTCTCCCACTGTAGGATATCTTCTCCCACTGTAAGATCAATGTATTTTTTTTTTGAAAGAAAAGTGGAATATCTGATGACATGAACAACACTACTTAGTTCTTTTATTATTATTCTTTTTAGTACAGTTGATGGTTTCCCTTTATCAACATAGGCTTATTTGCATTACTGTATACGCTGTTATTTTCGCGTACGATATTTTCACGAGTGAGGAGGTCACGGACATTTTCACAAGATGTTGTTTTCGCGAATTGACACAGAGGCCTTCATAAGCGCACTACATACTAACTGAATTAGTGTATGGTGACATTTTCACATGTTGTTAAATTCGCAGTCCACCTGTGATTCGCGAAATTCACGAAAATTAAACCCTCACGAAAATAACAGCTTATACAGTATGTCATGACTTTCCAGTATGATTTCTGTCATGCAGCATTCATGCTCCTTTTCAGAAAGTTGTGATGAATTTTGACATCAAGTTTTCATGTAACGTATCATGACCAGCTGCATTAAGGATGTCTTGAGAAAGAGAGAAAAGTGTATGAACCCATCATTTCCAAGATTTTATAGTTCCTCTCAGGAATATTGCTTGGCACGCCCAGTTTTTGTGAGGGATGGGTTGAAAAGAATGGAATTACAGGACACCCTGCAGCTTTGCAGAAAAAGTGGTTGCTCTTGTAGCAAAAATACTCTCCTGGCTCAATCTTGAATTAGGTCATGATACATAGCAAGAAATATTTGTACAAATGTATTATTAGAAGAAATACAGATATTAAAAATTCCATACACTTTACTCCTTTTTTGTTTTTTAAGTTATTTTCATACTTGTCATACTCCTTTGTTTGTATGTACATACTTTTCTCAAGCAAGCTTTTGAAGCTGTAGTGAAGATGATCTATTAGATTTGTCATATTGATTTCAACTATTTTTCATGTTCAGTAAATAAATTTTTCATGTTCAGTTCCACTTCACACATTCCGTCTTTATTCAGAAAGAGCATTGTTTGTACACTATCTTCTGCCTGGACCTTTTGTTTTGATCTCCTGATGTAGTTTCTAGTCAGTAGTGACTATCATCCATCTTGTTGTATATGATTGGTCACATGATTTTAATCACATGACTAAATGACATTATTTACATTACGTTTTGTATAAAAACACCTGGCTGCATTGTTAAGCTTTGGGTTTCAGTTATGCTTACTCGGTCTGTAGTTGAAAACAGGTGATATCACTGAAGATCCTGTTGACATAAGAGATGATAAAGTAATGATGAAATGAATTCTTTAACTGTTTTGTTTGCAAGAGGACTGTATTCCCACTATATTTTATTACTATATTTTATTAAAATCGAGTCATGATGCTATTAAAAATGTGTATCTGATTTAGGGTGAGTTTGTATGTTTTTCTATCATTCTCACCAGTGTACATGAACACTTTGGGAAAACTTATTCCCTTTATGTGTTCCCTGGTTAAGGGGACCAACCCATTAATAAATGAAAGGAATGATGTCAATTACCACTTTCACAGAATTTCCATACAATGTACAAATGGCCCATAATCTTAACTGCTATCTGTATGAAATATGACATTATGTGACCGAGTGCAGTTTCAAGAGGTTTCATGCCTTGGCAAAATTTAATGACTGTCAAATGGGTCAATTACTTTAAAATACAGCTACTTGGTGACAAATTCTTCCCCACCTGAAATGTTGTCTTAATTAGGACGATTTTTGATAATCAATGTCACCCAGAATACTCGTAAGAGCATCTTCCATTTCTAGAGGGTTTAAAGTGCTATTTAAATAAACTATATTCCCTATGATGTATAGGCAATTTATGTCACAAATCTGTGCTTGAAATGTCAAAAGCTGATGATATGTAGGGCTTGACTGCAGCCTTAAAAACAAAAAGCTAATATTCCATCCTTATCACTCGTATTTGATCGTTTTCTTTTTTTTATGAGTTCTTTGCAATAAATACTTTTCTTAGAATGTGTTTCATAACTTTTGTCAATCTGAAGACTTTTAAACACACAGCCATACTATTAATACAGTATAGAAATTTAGAATTTGTTCATTGACAGAATAGTTTTTGAAAGATTTACACACTGGTCTTTGTAAAGGTGCGATACCTCACAATTTGTCCGGCCTGCATTAAGGGATGTATTATTGGAGGTTTACACCATGGTAGTATTAGAACAGTAACAGTTCTCATGACTTAGATTGTGCAGGAACATGGATTAAGAAGCATCTTGATATTAACAGTTCATTTCATCAGTCTAGAAGATTGATTTTGGCATCGCTGATATGATGAAATTTTATCTGAAGAGTTGTTTCACTCTCCGATTGGAATTTCTGATAGGGGCAGCACAGTGTACTGGAAAAAGATGCAAGTATTTGATTGCCAATGAAAGATTTGTACAATGACATGTTAGTGATTTGTGACAAGATGCCACGTTCTGTGATGGCGTGCACAGTTTGCGAGCAATATGTTTCATTTTGCTTTGGAACACATTTCTTCTTGTGTATTCAGATTCATAGATGTTTCTTGCAACACATTTCATGTGTAGATCAATAATTATTTATATTTTGTAACATTCTCTGTCTGCATACAAAATTTAAGAATGAGATTTACTTATGGGATCATTAATAAATAATTGTCTATCTACTTGTAACTCAACAGTCTTGACAATTAATTAGTATGTGTGGTTGTGATAGTGTGTGCACTTTATTATACCCCCGCCAAACGAATATACCCCCGCCAAATGAAGTTTGAAGGGGGTATATAGGAATCAGCGGACGGTCGGGCGGTCGGGCGGTCGGGCGGTCAGGCGGTCGGTCCGTTGCAAATCTTGCGTCGCGAACTACTTCCTCAGTTTTCAACCGATTCCCATAAAACTTGGCACAGATGTGTGCCTTGGGTTGTAGATGTGCAAGACATATTTTTTGACAGTACCCAAAATTATGTTGCCATGGTAACGGCATATTATGGGCAAAAATGGGTACAAATCTTGCGTCGCGAACTCCTCCCACAGTTTTTGATCAATTTTTATGAAATTAGGTACAGATGTTCATCTGAATATGTTAATGTGCAAGACACATATTTCCGTAGTGGCAAAAAGTGCGTTGCCATGGTAACGGCATGTTATTGGTAAAATATAGGGCAAAATGCTTCATGGCAAAACTGCTTCATCAGTGTTCTTCCAATTCTCATGGAATTCATATTGAATGTTTGTCTTAGGATATAGGTCAGCATGACACATTTCTTGACAGTGACAAAAAGTATGTTGCCATGGTAACAGCTTACATATTATGAGCCAAAATGATGGAAAATTTTGTGTTGCAAACTACTTCCTCAGTTTTTGCCCAATTTCCATGAAACTTGGTACAGATGTGTGCCTTTGGTTGTAGATGTGCAAGACGCATTTTTTGACAGTACCCGAAAGTACGTTGCCATGGTAATGGCATATTAATGGCAGAAGATCAAGGAAAGATCTTGCGGATTTAACTACTTCCTCAGTTTTTTGACCAAAGCTTATGAAATGTGGCACACACCTTGATCTTGGTGGGAAGATGTGGAAGACATATTTTTCGGACGTGTCGGAAGCTGCGTTGCCATGGTAACGGCATATAAATGGCAGAAGATCAAGGAAAGATCTTGCGGATTGAACTACTTCCTCTGTATTCGACTGAAGCTCATGAAATGTGGCACACACATTGGTCTTGGTGGGAAGATGTGCAAGACATATTTTTTGGACGTGTCGGAAGCTGCGTTGCCATGATAACGGCATAATAATGGCGGAAGATCAAGGAAAGATCTTGTGGATTGAACTACTTCCTCAGTTTTTGACAAAAGCTTATGAAATGTGGCACACACAATAGTCTTGGTGGGAAGATGTGCAAGACATATTTTTCGGACGTGTCGGAAGCTGCGTTGCCATGGTAACGGCATTTAAATGGCAGAAGATCAAGGAAAGATCATTCCTTGGGTAAGACTGTCGTCACGGGGCGGGGGTATTAATCACCTTCAGTGATATTTCTAGTTTTATTTGTATCAAGTTGAATTATATCATTAGTCAAGATGTGTGACATAGAATTACTGTTGTAGGTGCAGCATGATTTACATTGATATGAACCATCTTCCATATTTTGCTTTTTGCTGTCCAAAGACTATGACTGACTGAGATGCTAGTTGGATTTTTTTACTCTTGTTGTTAGAAAATGAGTAAAGTCTGGTCATCTGGACTTACAGGTAAAGCAATAAGTCAGCCACGTGCAACAAGTTTTCTAATGTACATCATCACCTTCATGAATCAGTATCAACTTTAAAAAGATTGAACTGTTTCTTCAGTGCTTTTATCCAACTTTTATGGTATACTGAAATCCTGAAAGTGCATTCCAAATTGATACTTAGTTTGGCTTTAACAAATTAAAGTAGAATCATTCAAATTGGGTGGTAGAGATTTTGTGAAAAACTCTGACACACGAAAAAAAGAACTTATGGGACTAGTGTTCATGTTTTCACAGAACAGTGATTTTAGTCACAATCACATGTATGCAGATTAGGTGTGATGATGTCACAGCCTCTCAAGTTATATACAGTAATCTGACATGCACAAAATCTTAACTTGCATAGTTAAAGGGTTATATATATATATATATATATATATATATATATATATATATATATATATATATATATGTATATAACTATATATAACCAAAGAGAAGGACTTTTGTCCTCATCAAATGATGATTGTTGTAATGTAGTGATGTTAGAATGATGACTCTCAGTGGTAGGGATTTTAAAGGTTCCCTGATATACATATGCATGTTGATTTGTGTTGATTTATGATACCCTCAACATCACCTTTGCGGTGAAACAAATATCTAGAAACATTACATATATTTTTAACTAATTTTCTTCCATTTTTCTTCAGATTAGTTGGATACGCCCACAAAAAAAAAAAAAAAAATCCTTCCAAACCAATATTCTTGTTGTGACCTCATCTGTCAATCATTGCTAAAGTACTGATATGTTTAACAAGAGACCATTGGAATGCACCTTCCCCTCGACTCAGCATGACTTGCATGTTCCCTTGCCATGTCTTTTGTTAGTCACATTCATATCACAATATTAATAGCAGAAGTGATGTTGAGGGTATCATAAATCAACACAAATCAACGTGCATTTGTATTTCAGGGGACCTTAAGTGCAAAATTATCGACCAAAAATATAACTTTTTTACAAATTAAGCGGGAGCTTTGTTAGGTGATGGTATCACCACGTCTTATTTGCACAATAGTAGGATGCAACTTATACGTTCCGTGAAGACGTAAAACTCCAAACTTCACAATCTAATTGAGTACTGTCAGATTTTTATACTACTTTTACCATTCTGTTAATATGAGTGTACATGTAGTATCATTCTGTCAATTGGAGTCGACTCAAATATAGGGACTGGCATTGTCCTGTACGTAAGCCAAGTATGATGATCCAACACCAAGATATGAATTGATGGCACATTTGGCAAAAAGGAATTTGTAGTTGCGCAATTTTATTTACTGTCACATACTTCTCACTTTACACGAGGAAATTCCCACAAAACACTCATGGGTATATGCAATCAGAAGACGGCAGCAATGGAAATCATTCGCATTTTCAAATATTGTTAGTAAGAGATGACTACTAAATAATGTGTCAGTTTAAGTTCAGCCTTTTACGCATTGCACGGAAGTTATGACATTTCTGTCACACAATGCTGAATGTTAAGCATTCTGTGAAGTATGCTGATAATACCTTTGACAGTGATGTTAGCAAATACAAGCTTAATTGTAGATAAGTTTAATAACTATGAAGACATTTCATGATGAGTAGCTATTATGTCTCTCTTCATGACGCCGTAGTATATTTGTCATGAGTCAATTTCGGGAATTTTGATGGATTATGCAACGCTACCCGTTTGTGTAACAAGGGAGTTTCTTAAATGTGTCATATGCAAAATCTGACGGCCAAAAAGACACACAAATAATATAACAACCATTTCAAATGCAACCAGCAAGTAGATTTATACTCGACAACAATTTGTATGTGGACATTAGATTGGATTGAGGTTTTGACAAAAGAGCCACAAAAGATGCAAAACAGATGATGGAAAGACGACTACTGAAAAAAAAAGACATCTGTAAAGTTTTTCGATGAGGTCGGTTTTCTTTCTTGTGAAAATGTCACCTAAATATGGATTTAGTGCAGTTTTATATTTTCTACAAAACCAATAATTTTAAGCTGACATAACCAAGATAAGCCCCTATCCGTGGAAGCTATACAAACACTGCCAGCTGTACGTGTTACTGTCTCTGTTGTGCAATTAACGCCTCGATTAAAAAACTCTGGTCCGACACACAACTTTTCAATCAAGAGCGATCATATTGCACGGATCTGAGGTATTCAACATAGTTTATCACACAGCATGATATCTTTCACTGCTAAGATAAAGTTTATACAGAAAGGAAACCTGTACGGTAAGGCAAACTCTTGCTTCCTTACAATACTTCTCGACTACCAAGGGGGCATTTTCATGAAGCGTTTTGTCATATTTTTTTTTTTGTTTCCGACAAATTGTTATTAAGCCACTGAAATCCTTGCATGTGATCGGCTGAGAGCAAATTTGTCCGACAAAACTCTTCATGAAATTTCCCCCCCCCCCCCCCATGGATGACTTCAAGTGACCAACCAACCCCCCACCCCCCCCCCCCCCAAAAAAAAAAAAAGAAAGAAAAGAAAAAAGAAAAAAGAGATTTCTTCGAACATGATAAAATGAAATAAGTCTAGAAGCAAAAATATGGTATATTTTCAAACTAGTGTAATACATATCGTGTACACAAGTGTGCACCCACACTAGAAAAAAAAAATCCGGTCACAACGGAAAAATTCAGCATTCTCCATGCTAAAATCAGTTATACGCATTATGAACGGGTGCTGTTTAAAGAAAAAAAAGAGAGAAAGAGACATAATGAAATTTATTTTTGTGGAAATTGTGGTACATTCGAGTCTGACCGTTTATGGCAATCTGTGCAAATTGTGCATTGACTGAAATAAACATTTAACTTTAACCGTAGAGAGCTTCAATTGATGAACGCCCATGTACGTCGACGAAGACCTCTCAGTGTATCTTCTGGAGGAGGGCGTTGACCACATCGAATGTCTCGTCTGACACTAAAACGATGTCAAAATTGGCCATGTAGGATTCCAAGCTGGCTTCGATCTGCGGGAGAGTAACGATAGAAGGATTGAGAGCAAGAGACAATCGGACCCTACTAAACCTCCTTGGTCTCTTTTACTTTCGACGACCATTTCTTGCGCCAAAACCCAGATGAAAATACAATCCATGCACTTTTGGAATACTAGATGTGAACTGCGCGTACTTCTGTTCGGTGTACAGTTATCAAATTCCTTATCAATCATGCACTATATACATGTACTACAATGATTGCTGTCACACTCGGCTCGCGTAACCGAGACACATCTCCACGTTGTTCATGAAGGAAGGCACAACTCTATTTTTCTGAACGGAAATCAAACGTAACATTGATATTACAGTTGTAGTTTCACAAACAAGAATATAGTCATCGACATCATGATGACACTTTTATACAGTACACGGATCTGCAGTGATCTTATCGACTCTTTTATCAGCTGATGTTCTGAAATCGCACGAGCTCTCCACGTTATCATTATACTTTAAATGTTCATAGCGATGCGAGCCCAATTTACTTTGTCCCTCAATAGTTTTTATGATTTATGATTTGATAGTTTAAGGTTAGTTGGCATGACACGCGAAATACTCGTCGAGTTATCGGCGAAAAACTCCATCCTGTGGTGTGTTCAAGCTCTCATGTGATGATAAATTATCAAAGTGATAATGATAATAATGATGATGATGATAATAATAATAATGATAATAATAATAATCATCATCATCATCATCATCAACAACACCACCATCATCATCATCGATCATCATCATCATCATCATAATACCAAGAAGAAGAAGAATAACAAGCATCAATAATATCGCAGAAAGCCAGTGACGTTATATTCCGATGAGAAGCAAAATCTTACGTTATCGTTCAGATATCCGACAGTGAGGATGTTCTTTGCCCCGGGAAATCCTTCCGCCATCCTGAGATCTCCCAGCATGTCCCCGAGTAGGATAACATTGGTCCTGGACTTGTTGTTAGCGAAGTAGTCCGGGTGGTGTCGCGCTACCTCGTGCTTGTTGCACGTGTGGATAATATCGCCTTTGAACCCGATTAGTTTCTCCTACCAGACAGTGAAGATGAATACAATTAACATTTAGTCAAACATGGAATATGCTTTTTACAGGTCTATTTGATAGAATACACAGTAAAATTCCTTGGAAATACTTTCTAATCATGACCAAGTTGTTGTTTTAATAACGAGAGCAGGGGGCCGTTTTGTGCGTAATAGAAGGTCATTGCATTGGATAGCCACCTTTAAATTTATATGTACGGCAAGTGATAGCTCCAAGAAGCAAATTATAAAACACATTTGAAACGCAAATTGGTTCAGAATTTAATGATGTCATCCCGCATCAATATCATTAATGAGTCATCGGAAAACCCAACCGCAAGCAGACAACAACAAAACATAATACAGAAGAGAAGTACATAAGTGATAGAAGACGGAACCTAAGAACGGGAAAAGCTGAAGTCGAATATATACCTCCTTGTCGAAGACCATAAAGTTGGATACGACGTGCATGTTGGGAAGAAGTTGTGCGAACTGGTGGATGACCTCGGTGAGAATGTCACCCATACCTCCTGAAAAGATGAGGAAAGGTACTCCAGCGTCATGGCAACGACGGAAAGTTTGCGAGACTCCCTCTCGCAACATCACCCCCGAGTCTGCTACCATTCGCTTGATGTCTCCTCGGTAGACACGGCAGTCAACGAGGAGGCTGTTCGTACCGCTCCACCTGTAATCACATGCACGAAACAGAAGATAATATTGAGCGTGCATGAAGATGATGATTATTGTTATTGTTATTATTATTATTATTATTATTATCGTTATTATTATTATTATTATCATTATATATATATATATATATATATATATATATATATATATATATATATCATCATATTATATAGATAGATAGATAGATAGATATAGATATACATACTGGTGGAGGTGGGAACAACTCCGATAAGTGCACCTCTGTTTTAAGAGACGATTTCCATATTAATATGATCGAGCCGTTGTATTTCTTTTTTCTTTTTCTTTTTTCTTTTATAAACTGACTCGCACGTAAGTATAGCCCGTCTGTTATGATTAAAGTGCGTGCAGTATGATCCTGTAAGGGTTTATTTCGGAATAACACTTCCTTTTACAGAATCAACAAGCTGCCACTGTGTGAGGCACTATAGCAAACCATATCGTTTCAACAACACAGTGTCAACGATACTTTTAGTATTTCTTTGAGACGTTCCACTTCTGCCATTTCTCCTTGGAATCATAACTTAATTTGATATACAATGTATTATTTTGGCTCACCATTCTACCATATACTTGTATCTCTCCTCTGCGCTGATATCATTCGAAGTTTCGAGAGGGAAGTACCTGTCCTTCAGTTTGCGGGCGGCCTCTCGGAAAGACGCCGGAAGTAACGTGCTGTGGCAAAGGATACCTGGGTTGAGATGGTTTTGGTAACAAAGTCTTAGATGATGGATTAAAACAAATTGCACGATGTTGGTTTCTCACATGTGCTTTCATATATGTATAATGAACATGCACATTTTAATCATTTAATCCCGCCCCCAAGTAGTGATGATAATGCCATTATCTTCTAAAACCTAACTCTTTGGATGTGAAAACACCAAAAAACAAATAAACAAACAAACAAACAAAACGTTAAAAACGCATAAGAACCCAGCGAGACAGGCATGACGTAAGGACACGCACAGACACTCAAAGTCATAGCTATGATGTTGGCGGGCCATTACAACACTAAACTATCATGAAAATATCATAACTGTTATCGTTACCATCATTGTAAACGTTATATAGGGTCTAAATCATTGCCTTATCAATATTAGTCTTTTTCGGCGATGTTATGATAACGTTTGTTATACTTCATTTGATGAATCTTCTATTCTAATTGATTAATTGATATCGGGGGCATAGATTCAGCCTCCTAGTACTAATCTGCCCCATAGTGCTAAACCACCCGATATTACTGCCCTCTTTAGTAAGTCTACTGCTATAACGAGATATTGATGATTATGACCTATACGAGGTAGTTTTGCGAGGCAATTACAGTTGGTATTTTGCAGGGTCGGGAGTTCAGCAGGCGACATTAGAGCATATCACGAGCATCCGGGGGTTTTACATATACAGTGGACTCCTGTTATAACGAAATCCTCGGGACCGGTAGTTTTCTTTCGTTAGATCGGAATGTTATAACTGAACAAATAAATAATAGAAATACATATAGTTGATGACATTGCAGCTCAAATTTTTACTTCGTTATAACCAGAATTTTGTTATAACCGTGGTCGTTATAATAGGAGTGCACTGTAAAACAGGGAGGTGGGAAGAGAAAGAGTGGAATCTCTCTCCCCACCTCCCTGCTTAAACATTCCGATCGACCACAAAAAGAAAACATTCCAGGACGTCCAGGGTGTCAGTTACACGCACCGCAGAAGAACGCTGATAAATCAACTCATACAAGGTCGACCACTTACAGCAGCACTAGGCGTCAAACAATGACTAGTCCATTTGTGCTCAGTAATTGCACAGTGACCATTAGTTTTACAACTCTCCAACTTTAAACAGAGAAGTAAAAATAAAGTGTAAGAGCGTTCAAATGCTTGAAGTTTGCCTGTTACAACTACATATTGTTACAACTACATATTGAAAACATATTGCCCTCGTCTTCGACTCGGGCAATATGCTTTCAGTTTGGGCAATATTTTCTGGTACCTCCCTCAAGGCCAGTCAATATTATATAATTATTGACCCTTGCGATCTCAAACTTCACGTTAAATGACGTTCGGAGCAAGCTCCAGGCGGGACATAGCCAATAATATAAGGAGTGCAGGAGATCCGTCGGCCAGGGCAATAATGTCAACAGTGTCCCGAAAAGCAGTCCATATCTATGATAGCATTCCCCTCACTAAATTTTATTATCAGTATAGTCATTGACATCATCATTGTTACGACAATAATCATTCATTAATACTGTATATTGCCCATTACTTCATGGCGAAACTTATGGTTTGAAAGTACAAGTAGGTTTTTGGATGTGTTGGTAATACAAGGTCCTGCTAAAGTGTGTCTCCTTTACAATAGGACAGTCAAGATGGTTTGTGTGAGCATAATACACATGATCATCGGGGATATAACCACTGGCATTTAGATCCTGAGATAGCAACAACAGATACACCACACTTTTTTTTGGTCATTATAAATGTCAGGGTGTTGACATGATAATGACTCACGTGCACTCAAATGCGTCTCATTATTGTAAACATATTAGATTTTGCGACACGTCTAGTCGATTTCCTCCTTGGTTAACACATTAAGACTATGAAAGCTGCTGGATAACTTCTGGCTTGACATTTAAAAATGATGATCTCTGACATTTAACAGAATGAGACCTATAGGTCTCGAACTTACGCCCCACTGCCTATCCTAACAAGCTAAGTGGATATTCTACACTGTTTACCATGGCTGGTCAGAATCGTTCTGCCGTTGCACTCAAAAACGTGTTAATGTCCTGTCGAAGTCAGCTATAACCTGTGAAAAGAGCCAGAAAAAGGAGAGTGATAAGAGTGTCCTGCGGTCAAAACTAATCAATGATATTTGATGATAATGATAATATATACAACACCCAATCTTATGTTATGTCCAGGCTATACAATATGGCAATGCGAAGAAGTGAGAATGTGAAGATTTAAACATAATGAAAATGAGGTAATTCTTGATCCTGACATGGAAACATGGTGGAGATGTGACATACATTAAAGAGATGGTATGGTATTGGTTGAGGTGAAAAAATTCAGCTTTTTAACGTTTTGTGAAATACTTAGAAAACCACTCAATGACATGCTACAGAGCATACAGTTATAAGAGGAATTAAAAGTTTATTTGATAAAAAGTTGGTTTTTGAAAATGGCTGAGATATCCAAAAAACAAATCAAAAACAAAGCAATCCTAATAAAAAGGTGGGTCCCACCGTTTTATTAGGACGGCGGCTTTGTTTTTTGATATCTTAACCATTTCAAAAACCAATTTTCATCAATTAAACTTTTAATTTCTTTAAGTTGGAAACCTGAAGCTTCTTCTCAACCGAAACTGTAATATCCCTTTAAAGGTGGTACATCGATTGGATGTAGTCTTTTTAAAAACAAGAAAAACATGAAGAAAATATATGTATAGAATGTATAGAGTCCTTGCCAATATGAATACAAACAGTCCCACGTGCGACACAGAATTTCATTTTTTACTGAGCGTCATAATGTCACTGATCATAATCATCTCTCTTTCACAACTCTAGCATTCAAACCATAGAATCGAGTAATATAGCAACAACGAAGTTACAACAAGAGCATTATAATTTTATCCGTTATATCTCGAAAAAAAGAGTTTAAACCTGTCTAACCTGCAATTTGTCCGGTCCATCTGCCACGATCTGTCTGATCTTTTCCTCTACTGTGGCGGGATTTTTGTATATAAAACTGTCTTCTTCTGAAGCTCTTGCATCTGGACCAAACGGAGACTAGAAGGCAGGAGGAGGAAGAGGAAGAGGAGGGGAGCGGAAGAAGAGAGGAAAGAAAAAAGAAGATGAAAAAGAATGAAATTACGAAAACACGAACGGGATAAAGACGCACCGAAGAAGAAAAAAGAATAAAGATGAAACTGGAAGATGAGAAGTGACGGAAAAAAACAGATGAAAAATGAAAAAGAAAAAGAGAATAAAAACTACAGCGGTATTGAGAGGGATGATGTCATTGATGTCTTAGCGGTTTGCACGAAGCCAATAGACTACACAAGCACGCCCGGTGTGTTAGTAAGCATCGCACCGCCCAATGTTTATGAAATAGATGGTGATATGACTTGCAAACTATGTCTAGTCCCAGATTGATAGACAAGCCTAGTAATGAATGGCTGTATCAATGTCAGTTGGTATTGAGTGTCCGCCATCTTAAAGGCACCTCATGAATTTATAGCCCAACAAATGCGGGCTGGCGGTGTTTTCTAAGGACAAACTATTTTTCCTGAAAAAAAAAAAAGAAAAATGATGAACAAAAACTTTTAGTGCAGTATAAAATCTGAATTATGATCTATAGATTCTCATATTTTTTTTCCTTAATGAAGTCACTGATCCACATTAATTCTTCTCAGTTCTTCGTATGATGAATTAAATTTTTCACGTTACATATATATCAACTTGATACTGCATGTACCCTATCGCAGTTTTTTTTTTTTTCATCTCCGTGACTGATGTTTAATCATTTCACATAGATATGATGGCGTGTCACATGTAAACAGATACCAAATGTCAATCAGTACAACAAATGGAGTCGATTGGGTTGATAATTCTATATCAGTCCGGGATATAATCGGTATCACTTTAAGTTTTCTTCAAGGTCTACGATGTTGCGGAGTAGCACGTACGCGGCTGCATACTCCACGGGCATTGTATACTGGTGACGACACAATTGAGCAGTCGTTTTTGACCTCTCAGTGTCAATAATCACCATCAGGGGCATCATTAGGCTCTGATTAACAGCAACATTATCATTTCAATGTGCATAATTTCGGGGGGTTGTTTTACAAGTAAAATGTCATGATCAGCCCAAAGTAAAGCAACCTGTAATCATCGCTTGTTGCTTTAAAACGAACCAGTAAATTCTGACTTCGGCGGTAATGAAGACTAGTGATTCGTCGTTGTCGTCTTACCGCCTTGCACAGCCGGTCAGAGACCTTTGTTATCGCTGGGAAATGGGAGGAGGTTGTTACTATGCAATAGCAAGTGAAGCGGGAGGGGGTGGGAGACAGACAGAGGGGAGAGAGAATGAGAGAACGATAAATAGGATGGGGAGAAATTAAGGGAAAGAGTGAAAAATAAAGCATCTTTCAATTTATTCTGTCGTTGCATGTGCATGTGTCTGTATATGTGTGCATGCGTGTAATAGGGTGCGTATATGTGTTGTGTGTGGACAGTTGTATGTACGGCAATTCTTTTTGTTTTCCAATAAATTTCTTCGTAAGGTAAGGGAACTGCACTGATCTAATACCAAATTTTAGTTGACGGGAACTTGATAGCGCTGCATTGTTTTTAAAGACCTACATTGAAAATTAATATTTGTTTTGGTTTTTTTTCAACTGATTGACAAATAGACTACAAATTGCCCTTCATCGATGTAAACGAATGTCGCCTGGCTTTTCAGTGAGTAATCTTCATGATAAAAAAAAGACATCCCCCCAAAACAAACAAACAAACAAACAAACAAATAAAGCACAACTGTACATAACCATAAAATACTTCACACCCGAGCATGTATACTCATGACTTATATTACTGAAGTCGAAGGGTAATTTGTCAACTAGCTTCAACAGAAATATCTCGATGCAAGAATCACTTATATATCTGGAAATAGAAGTAATGTGCCATTTGTTTTCTTCATCCACACCTGTATCGAGAGTTACAGCTTGTGATATACAATGTACTAGTAGGACCTATAGTATGGTAAACAAGCTCAAGGTGTTTGAAACATTTTTTTTTTTAACACAAGACTGGCTACTCTCTCACATGTTTGAAGTCCTGTGCGTGTTTTGAGAGTGGGCCCAGCAGCTCTTTACACTGTACTATTTATTCTTACCAGGGAGGGCACCTCCCTGTTCTTACAGAGCAGTCAGTGTTTATGTGAAAAAAAAAAAATGGTGTAAGCATTTCTATTTTTTTCAGCATAGAAATGTTTAATGTTTCTCTGTTTTGCAGCCTTCCACAAAAAGAACTCAGTAAACTGCAACGTCTTCAGAATTGTGCCGCTAGATTACTTACTTTCACGAAGAAAACTGTACATACCAGGGGCGGATCCAGGGAGGACCACAACCGGCGCACGCCCCCCCCCCTTTATTTTTTGTTGAAACAAAAGAAATAAAAAGAAAAAAAGGGGGAGGGGTGCGTGCGCCCCCCCCCCCCTTTATTTTTGTAAACACGCCCCCTCTTTACGAAATTCCTGGATCCGCCCCTGCATACTACCCCAATACTTCGGTCCCTACACTGGCTTCCTGTAGAAAAACGTATTAACTTCAAGATTCTTCTTCTTGTTAACCGTACATTGCACAAATTTGCCCCTGTCTACTTTCAAAATACTCTTCATCTTCACCTACCACCACGTAATCTCCGTTCATCAAACTCGTTAAAATTACAGGTACCTCGAATCAAGCATAATTGGAGGGATCGGGCTTTTTCATATATGGGCCCAAAACTATGGAATGGCAAAATCTCTTAGAGAATCATCTTCCATCGATAGTTTCAAAAAGAATCTCAAGACCTATATTTTCAATTTAAATTGACAATATTGTATACCTGTACGTATAGTATGTGTACGTATAATTATATAGGCCTATTGTTTGTTAGTTTATTGTCTTATTTTCTGTGATACTGTTGTAACGTGACACAATATGTATTCTGTTCAATAGCGCCTTGAGTATCTTTTTTAGATGGAAATGAGCACTTTATAAGAGTCTATTATTATTATTATCATTATTAATGACATTGTACAAACAACTATGTGATCGCAAGCACACACACACACACACACACACACACACACACACACACAAGCATCACATTTGAGCTATAATGCAAGTCAATCCTGCAAAAAAGTACCTTGGTGAAGCGACAATCTTTTTCAACAATTTCTCTCCGACCATTGCCTCATCAATGACATACTGCTTTGGTTACAGTCCAGTCGGTCGTAGTGATGTACTTTTAGGTCTGTCATATACTGAACAGATGAAATCTATATATATATTTCTTTTTATATTTCTTTTTATATGTACCACATTTGACTAGAATCATTCAATTATAGTTATCAATGTCAGCGTAAGGAAAAAGGTGATTGTGGGGTCTTGACCCTTTGATGTTAATGAAATTGTGTATTTTGACATTGACAACGATGGTTTTACATACAAACTGTAGTAATACAGAATTTCAGAAAGCAATCTCAATGCAATATAGCACACAAATGTTACCTTGGTAATGTGATATTACTATACACACCCACACACACACAGACACCATACCTGCCAGCCCTGAGACTTAATAAATCTGAACAAACAAAGAAAAAATATTTAAAAATCTGAACTTTCATAAATTTCATATACTTTACTACTAATAGATATTTTAACAAAAATCAGAACACACTAAAATTAATGTTTTCTTTCAGTGACAAATCTGAATATTCAGATTAAAATTGAACATTTGGCAGGTATGAGACACACAGATGTATATCAATCAAAGCCATCATGCCCCGTGTATCAGTATAGCAAGCAGAAACAGCCTTTCCAGCCACTCATTTTAAGGTTATACCTCACCAACAGCATACAACCATTCTACTGATGTACAAAAAGAAAAAGAAAGAAGGAAAAAACAGTAGTCAGCACTGAAGTTTCATTGGCCAAGACCAAAGCTTGCTTTTATTTTGCTGTCATGTCACCTTGCAATTTGGATCTCTCCAACAATTTATGAAGATGTGTACAAGTTTCAAGCAGATTGGGACACCAGATGAAACATGGGAAATAGAACATAATTATCACCTTTTGTTCTCTCTCTCTCTTGTGTGATGAAGGAATGTGTATCATGTGAATAAAAGTTAGTAGTCTCTTTATCTTTCAAAGCCATGGCTTTCTGGAGAAGCTTTTGAATGCTTTCATTGTTCTAAGAACAGAGAACATGTTCATTTGGAGTTTGCGTTGGTGATAAAGTAATATATTCCATTTCCAGTTCTTGTACACCCATCTATGTTATGCCTCCCTGGGCATCCACTGTGATGGATGGAGAGTTAACACTCTAGGGGGCAACACTGGGATATGTTCCTTTATGAGGAGACGGCCCAGTCGTTGGTGGCCGTGGCACCGCCCCAGTCGTCGGTGGACCAGTCCTGGGCAGGTGCCTGAGGTGCCGGAGGGGCGCCTCCTGGTGCAGGGGCTGCGGCCTCTGGGGCCCAGTCCTCTGATGGAGTGCCGAAACCAGCGGTGGTGGCCGCTGGCATGGCCATCCCTGGGGCAGCAGGGGTGGGAACCTTGGTGGCATCTGCTCCCCACTGTACGGAAGAAATTAAACAACACGGTGATGACACATTCGTTTATATCTTTCCACGTGTGGAAATTGTAGACATGCTGAATTCATTCAAATACAGTTAAAGGAAACCTCCAAATGTTTTTCAGACTTTTACATTTCAATAACTATAAATTGGTTATACTGGGTACAGAGCTTCAGAACTTATAGTGATTGTGATGAGGAATAAGAATGTTTTCAAAATTTATAACAAATCACATTGAAAAAGGATGACACCGTAGCCTCACCATAGGCATGCATGCATGGGGCTCAAAGAAGCAGAACAAAAGAAGAAAGCATACATGAATTCTACACAGGTGAACTTGTTCAGCAAACTGTATTGTAATGGAATTACATTGGCACATTTCTGAAATACACGAGCCTCTATATCATCCATCATCCTTGTTCAGTGTAATTTATTTTGGGTTTTTCAGAGTATTGGTTTCTCTGATCTGGGACCACAATAAATCCCACAAATCTATACATTGAGCGGTCGATTAATGTACCACAGGATGTGATATTATGAAAATCGTCTGGAATTCCCCTTTAATCTTGGTAATACATTAAATACATCTCACATGTAGTGTCACTATTTGGTGGTTTACTAATAATGAACTTTGGTGGATATTCCCAATACTTTCTGCTTTGAGATCCTTTCCTTTTGGGGCACTACAGGGAATAATTTTCCTGGTATCGCATAGCAATTTGCTATGCATTTTGGTATGACTGCTATACAAAATGTAATTTGCATTGCAGTTTCATTACATAGACTTGTATACCATTTTGTTGAAAATGTATGTCCCTTGACAAAAGTTGCTATTCAATTTCGAGAAGGAAAATTATTCCCTGCACATTCCCAGGACATTCTATCAAATAATAGTGATAGTGCTGAATATTTTCAAAGTACCGTGGTATTAATCAACGTGATTTTAGGATGCCACCAGGACCTACAAAGCAACTTTTGTACCAATGTGCTGTATTGCATCACCCAGACCAAACTTAACATAGAGCCACAGAAAGTGACTGCAAAAGGGGCTGGTAGTGGTAAAACTACTAGTTCGGTGGATCAACTTGCATAAAAACAAAGAAAGAAGAAACTCTCAAGAAGGCAACACAATTTGAGTAGACCCAAATGGCAGCACTGTGGCAGTATACAGATATGGCAGAGCATGGTACCCAAGAGGAGGTGAAGAGGAAATGAGTAGCCATCCAGAAGGATACATGAATGAAAACACATATCGCTTCAAGACTTACGTCCATGACGTCAGGCACGACACCTTGTGCTGGGGCTACGGGTTCGGAACCCCACTGGTCCACGTACGGCTGGGCCTGCTCCTCCTTCACCACAGCAGCCCGGTCGCGGGCCTCCTGCTCTTCCTTCTCAGCCTAGATAGGTGGGGGGAGGAGGGAATGCAAAGTGGAACATGATATGAAAGTCACAAGCAACTTTCTCGAATTGATGAGAAGTCAGAATATACACTGTTCCTCTATAATTTTCTAGTTCTAGTTTCTAGTTCTACACATTTGGTGGTAGGGCTTTTGGAAAAAGCGTGTACTTCATGATTCTACAAAACACTCTGTATGCCATAGGCACCTTTTTTTTTTCTTTTTCTTTTTTTTTTTTTTTTTTTTGGGGGGGGGGGGGGTTTAATCATAAATGTGTGTTAGTTTCAGCAACATTATACTTCAATCTACATCTGCACTTCTACAATATACCAAAGTGTTCATTTGTGCCTGGTCCTAAAAACACTGGGTCCCTTGCAGCAGGAACCTTCACTCTTCTGTAATTATGGCATTGTCAAATCATGGCGGTTTGCATTTCTATGAGGCAACAAATATAAATACCTCCTCTGGATCCCTGTAGAAGTAGAGATCACACATTATTTCCCACGAGACGTCACGGCTGATGGCTCCACGCAGACGCAGAACTTCCCGGGCAAGCATCCACCACATCAGACCGATAGAGTGGATACTCTACATGGAGAGGAAAAAGACTTAGATAATTAATCAAAGCAACTGCTACACCATGAGGAAAACAATGTAGACCTAGCACCATTCTATATATCATTCTATGTACGAAGTTTTGATGTTTTAGATCTCCAAAAACAGCACCTAGGGTGAATATTGGGCCTCCAAACACAATTACATAGAGATAGCAAACACTGACTAACCATTTTCTGTTTGTTACTGTTATCACTATATCATTGTTAAAATTGCTGTTGGCAGTATATCATAATATCTTTCATTGTCACATACATTTAGATATGTTGGATTCAGGCAGATACTGGAGACCACAAGGGCTGTATAAGAGAAATACTTCATGAAACTTTCCATAAAGGATCACCAGGCACACATATAACTGTATATAACACACACCCATCATGTCTTATGGAAACTTTTCATACAAATTATTCTTGGGGCTGCCTCGAGCTACCCTTTAAAAAAAAATAAAACTAGAAATGTCGCTATGGCGACTGATGCCTCCGCCATAATGCATGATTCTCCCAATAGGTGTATAGCACAATGTCTTCACAATGTGTGATGACAGTTTCACATAACTGGCAAAATATCGAAATAACAGGTTTGTCAGAAATATCTTGAATGTTCACTTTCCACAAACTGGGTTTGCTATAATTGTCTATTAAAGAGTGCAGGTACACATATTTGGGGAATTGAAAATTTTTACTTGACTTCTGACCGACCTTATTATAAGTTTATGCATTGAGTATAATTTTCAAGGTATGAAGAAAGAGTGTAATTACAGTACAAAATATATCTTTTTTTTTCATTTAAACCTGACCTTTGACCCTTAACCTTTGACCTTTGACCTTCTGGCTGGAAATTTCCACGAGAATCTCCATTAAGTAATACATGTACATACATTAAATTCTAAAACTAATAATGCAATCATTGCATATACTAGTATATGAGGGAAATAGTAACATTTTGAGGAGTTGACCTTGACCTTTGACCCCCTGACTATTGACCAATGACCCCTAAATTCCCTAGATAATCCCTGCCAGTCAGTACATGCATATGTACCAAGTTCCATGAAGATACATTGAACCATTTGCGAGAAAAGTGATATTGCAACATTTTTCACCTAACCTTTGACCTTTTGACCATTGACCATATGACATGAAACTCTCTCTGGAGAATCTTTACGCAGTAGTACATGTCTACACTAAGTTTCAAGAAAATAACTGCGGGCATTGCATAGATATATGGGGAAATAGCAACATTTTTAGCATTTGACCTTGACCTTTTGACCTTTGACTTCTTGCCAATATCACTAAAATCTACTCAACTAATTGTCCCATCATACATCATCCTTGGACCAAGTTTGGTGAAAGCTGCTTCATCCAGTTTTGAGTTATCACGTAAACAGATAAATTTTAGGATTTGACCTTGATCTTTGACCTTTGATCTCTGTCCAATTTCACTGAAAAACTAATCAAGTAATTGTCCCATCATACATTATCCTCCAACAAAGTTTGGTGAAATTTGCTCCATCCAGTCTTGAGTTATCGCGTAAACGGATACAATTTCATGATTTGACCTTGACCTTTGACCTTTAGCCGATTTCACCCAAAATCTTATCAAATCATTGCCCCATCATACTTCATACTTGGACCAAGTTTGGTAAAATTCCAGTAAATATTACTCAAGTTATCGCGTAAACGAAAGCGGACGGACGTACGTACGGACGTACAGACGTACGGACGGACGGACAACCCGAAAACATAATGCCTCCGGCACCACTTCGTGGCGGAGGCATAAAAATATTGTCAAATATTTCTGGAGTTGAAGCAAAAATTGGTAAAATATCACGACATGGCCTTGGCTTTTGAACTGCATCAATATTTCACAAACCTTGTTGTTGCATGGGATGGCGACATCGACGTGGCGGAGAGGGGAGTCTGTGTTGCAGAGGGCAATGACCGGGATGTTGACATACGAGGCCTCGGTCACTGGCTGGTGGTCAGTGCGGGGGTCAGTCACAATCAGAATGCGGGGCTCACGGAAGGCAGCCTGGATCTGGTTGGTGAAAGTACCGGGGGTGAAGCGGCCGGCGATGGCTGTGGCACCTGTGTGGCTGGCAAACTTCAGGACGGCACGCTGGGGGAGGAAGAAAGTAAAAAACTGGGTCATCCGTCTGCACAATTGATACTGTATAAAACCCCAGCTTTGTGGAGAGCTTTCAGTGAAAGCATGAAGGCAAAGTGCAGAATTAGGAGCAAGAGTTTTTGTCTAAATGCTTGGTGTGTCATAGATTGCTTAAACTGGCAGAAGGATATGACAATAATAATGAAAACTTCCAGCAAACTTTTATCTTCCAATATACTGCACAGGAATTGCTAAACGTCATTGTAGGGTAACATAGCAAGTATTACTATATGCTGCTATATTTGTAACAGTGAAATTTCCCCCAAATGACTGTGTCAACTAGAAATTACAGCATGCTGACAGTATGCACACACAAATATTGAAAAAAAAGTAAGAGCAAATGAACCATGCAACAGTGTACAAACCTACAACATGGCTCACACATGAATAATTTGTGTACACTGAATTTATCAAGCAAAGAAAACATAAAGTAATAAAATGCACGTAAGCAAAAATATCATACAAATATGATAACTGATGGAAAACATAATTTCTTTCAATCACAACTTTTATTTCCCCCTTTATATAATCCACATTGGCTCATAGAGTACATCTTTGGAGGTCTTACTGATGAATTTCATGAATTAATTTCCAGGACAGAATAATCACTTCCACAGACAAAGCACCTCAGAAAGACATGACAAAATAATTTTTCTAACCTGGCCGTAGGGCCTTGAGGAGATGACGCAAACATCGGCTGGATTCTCCACGGCAACGATGATGCGAGCTGCAAGCAGCAGCTTCTCCCAAGTCTTTCTCAGATTGATGATGTAACTCCCTGGAAAACGGGAGATACATGGAATCACACGAGTGTGAGATAAACCCCATCACACTCCACAGACATGACATCATGCTATAAGCCAGTTCGGAGTTAGCTCATGGGCACATTGGTCCGAATGACCTTTCTTTTTTCTCAGTCGGTTAAGGGGCTCTTCACTCGTTTTCAGAGCGACATAATGCATAAGCTTTACGCAACGATTTATGGTATTCATCAATCCTGCTTAAACAAAGAATGAACTCGCATAGACCAGATGGCCAGAATGATCCGTCAATTAACACTTGGGAAAGCATCCATTTCATTATCTTACATTGAATGTAAGAACCACCTCTTTCTATCGGTATTGCCAAATACCACTTTTGCTGTCAGGTGGATGTGCTGGCAAGCAGCATTTATAAGGATTACATGAATAATCATTATACATAATAATACATCACAGACGCTTATCCCAGTGACTTTAAAAACAAACGTGCCTGTTGGTCCGAATGACCTTTTTTCTGCTCATGCGCAGAGTAGAACTCCGAACTGGCTTATTCAGATGTACACAGAGCTTTTAGTTACGATTGTCAAGTTTACTTCACACATTATCAAAATTTCCTCAGAAGCATTTGGCAATGCACACCAAGTATCTGCAGAGCCAACATTAGTTCTGAACACTTGATTATCCATAAAATGTGTGATCGCTTAACAGAAAATTTAACTCCAGAATCCTGCTCTCTCAACAAAGACATTTTCAGGAATATCTACACTTGACCCCTTGAATTGTTGGCAATAGTTTAAGTCTACACAATCATAAAGAATACAGCTACATTGTAAGATGAGAACAAAACCACATTACAGAAATATTGAGTTCTTACGTAATTTAGCTGAATGACAAAGCTAAAAACGTCCAACAACACATCAGGACTCACCCTGACTGTGAATCTTCCTTATCTCAATTATGAACAAATGACAAAATCTTCTGATAGTTGTCTGTGCTTTCTTTCAGAACTATCAGCTAATCTAAGATCATGCACAAGAAACAAAAAAAAAAAAAAAAAAAAAAAAAAGGAAAAAGAAACTTCCTTTCATTATTCTCCAACTTACCATCTGGTTTGCGCTTGAAGACATACTGGGTCATCTGGTAGTCCAAATTGCTTGAGCCAATGTGGGTGCTACTGGCCAGCAACTTGGTCACATCTTCCTCCTTCAAGGCGAGAACATCCAAACCTCCGGACATGTTGCTGCTGATCTAGGAAGCGATGGTGATCAACCTAAAAATTCCACAAACCATAAATAGATAGCTGTGATATGACAACATTTGTGAAGAATATACAAGATGATGAAAACTGTCTGTGAGTGGTTTGTTTGTTTGCTTGTTTGTTTGTTTGTTTGTTTGTTTGTTGTTTGTTGGTTTTTTTTTTTTTTTTTTTGGGGGGGGGGAATACACAACGTCATCTCCTGAAAACAGATAACACCATATCTCCTCTTCAGGGGTTTTAGCAGGAGAGAGCATTGAAATTTTGTGGTGAAAACATCAATCTTTCAATTTGATAAAGTGTTTACACATGAAAAAAAAAAGAAGTCCTTTTTCTTTTTTATTTATATCTCACCACTTCCACTACCAGGCCCATAACTCAGAATCTTTATGGGTGGGTTCAGAATTAGAAAAAGTGAACCTCTTAGTTTAAGTTTATGTTCCAAAAGGCTTGCTACTTCCAGGATTCATTGGCTGACAAGCAAAAAAAAAAAAAAAAAAATTTTCACTGTGATTACCACTACAATCACCTCACACAGATGGTTTCTTGGTTTCTTGAACAAAAATTAAGGGTGGCGCCCTTTTATAATTTTTTTTTTCTTTTCTTGACGAGGTAATCCCTGAAGCAGCTCTTTCCAAACTAAACTGGGAATGAGTGGGATGCTGCTAGAAAATTGGGGGGGGGGGGGGGGGGGGCAATTCTTTTTTTTTTTTCTCTTTATATCTTTGAGTTTTTTTGTTTTTTTTTTTCCACTGCAGAGCCTCCCCCTGTTACAGGTCTGACTAACCAGATGCAATATACAGAACAAAGGTCAAACTGTTGAAGAAGGGTGGTCAATGACAATGGTAATTTGGACAAATGTTAGATATCTCATTACCACCATAACCACATTGGGTTGGCCATCATTGCCTTACCCCTCTCCTGGATTTCCATACAAATAGATTCTAACTGCTAACACTTGTCTTTAGCAGAGTAACACTAACAGTAAAACTAACAGTCTAACAGTAAGTTCTATTCAAACAAGTCAAGATTGTTACTGAAATCCTATTCAAAGACAGTAGAAATTTACTCGGTCTCTCACGTAATTCCTAGCAGACCTCTACCGTGGCACGCTTCGATTTACATACGACTACCGTCGTTTTGATTGCCTGCATGTTACATAGGATGCGGATGGCCGCCAGACCACCGACACTGTACAACGTATAGAACCTATGCCAGTTCCAGCATGCAGCCAGCATAGCACACACACACGCGATGCCCTTCCACAAAGAACCATGCATTCAATATGGCGTCAGTACCGGGAAGCGAAGAGAGAGGAGCATTCATTTTACAGACGTTTATTCTGCCTAATACAACTCTACATTCACATTCAATCATCCCCACCGAAAAGATAAAATAACTAACTCTTCCATGTTGACATAGTAATAACACATAACTTTCATCAAGCTACAATATACAATGAACATTTCTCTGGATTTACATACACGTGTGAATGCCGTATGGAGCAATGGAAAAGAGGGCGCATTTTGGCGAAGTGATTAGTGTGTGGGATGTAGATACGCTATTTATAGTTTCAGTGGAACTTGCTGTGCGCTATCAAAATAGCGTAAATGCGAAAGAGTACAGTAAACGCGGCTAGTATTGCTAAAGTTTTGATGATAAATAATCGGCTTCAACATCGATACACTAGAGCTTCCTGTGGATATTCAATGCGAATTGTTTGATCAGTTAGTGTTACCAATACTATTGTATGGGTGTGAAGTTTGGGGTTTTGAGGATTTGAGTCAAATCGAAATTTTTCATAGGAAATTCTTGAAATCGTTGTTATGCGTAAATAAATTTACACCAGATTGTATGGTAGGCCCTATATGCAGAAACCGGGAGAACACATCTGACTAATACCGGTACTGTTAAATATCGTATGGTTAGCTTCTGGCTGAGGATCGTAAAGGGTTCTTCTGCTAAATATTCATTCAGGTTTTGTACACTCCAAAGATCAATAAGTCAATAGGACACGACCTTTGTATTTAAGTGGATATCTCATACTGAGGAAATTTTAAACCATGCTGGTCTTGGTGTTGTATGGCTAAGAAAAGAGGAAGGATTTCGTAATAGCTGGATATTGAGCACCTTGAAGCTGAGGTTAAGTGATGTGTCTAAACAGGATTTGTTGGCAAATGTTTGTTTTTAAGACGAATAGTCTCTTTGAAAGGTATTTAGTCTGGCTGAGTAAGAGGGATAGAATTTCATTGGGCAGTTTTAGATGAAGGTCAAATCAGTTGCCAGTTAATAATAGAAGATTGTACAGTCATTTGATGAAAGGGATGTTCAATGCCCTTGTGCTAGACATGAAACAGGTGATGAATTTCATTATGTTTTCGTATGCCCCTTCTTTGAAAAGGAAAGACAGTTATATCTAAGCAATCATTATTTGGTTGAACGTCCTTGCTCAGTACACATGTCCAGATTATTTTCATGTTCGCATTTAGGACAGCTTAAAAAATTAGCATTATTTGTGAGGCTAATCATGTCATATTTTGCAAATTTGCAGAAGCCTGAACAAGTTGATTGTACTTTAGTCAAGAAAGAAAATATTGTAACTCGTAATGGTAGAAAAATTAAGCATCCAGTGATACTCGATCTATAGCTGTATGTTACGATTGTTTGGTCGTATGGTTCATACGTATAGTTAACCTTGCTTGCCAATTTGTATATCACTGTATTATGTTTAGTAGGTATGGACTATTTCATATACATCATTGTAATATATCACAAACATGTATTTTTTGTTATTGCAATGGCCATATCTTGTATTTATGTGGTGTACTCTCATACCCGGAACTCGGGGGTCGGAAGAGTCAATAAGATCTCTCTCTCTCTCTCTCTCTCTCTCTCTCTCTCTCTCCCTCTCTCTCTCTAGCTAGTATATTTCTTCGTTGTTAACCATGGTGCAGCTCTGAACAGTTAGGAGAGTCAGTACTTTACAGAGGAATATTGGGCACTCGACAGTGTCTGAGTTATGGAAAAAGTAGGAGCGGTATGTCTTTAGTGGTCACTTTTTCGACAGCCCTCAATCGTGAGGACAGCATCGCTAACAAGGCTCAGAGCTGTACAGGAGTGGAAGAGGTAATTAGAAATGACAGAGATCAAGATTTTTATCACCCTTATTATATTAATGATAAGGATAACAATAATGATGTTATCAATAATTCATAAGGATAATCAGTTCAATTCAGATATATTTTATTCCAGTCAGCTAGATCAATCACATTAGGCCTATCCTATCTCTCTAAAAAAAAAATCGAGTGAAAATTTTCACTCTAAAAAGAGTGAATACAAAAAAGAGTGAATTTCGAGTGAAATTGGAGTGAATTTTGAGTGAAAATGCTCATTTTCACTCATTTTGGAGTGACGTCAGGGATCACTCGAAGATTTTGGAGTGATCCCTGACGTCACTCCAAAATGAGTGAAAATGAACATTTTCACTCAAAATTCACTCCAATTTCACTCGAAATTCACTCTTTTTTGTATTCACTCTTTTTAGAGTGAAAATTTTCACTCGATTTTTTTTAGAGAGTTATATGAATGGAACATAGACAGAGATATCCAGTGATCTGATAAAGAGGACATGTCCCGATCGAGAAGTTACACAAACTGGTAACTGACAAGTGTCAGTGGGGTGCCTAGAAAAAGTGTGAATAAAATTACTACAAGAATGACGTAGGCCTACGTACACATAGGATTATAATCATCGCCATAATTGGGTCTCATTGCTATCAGAAATACGATGAAATGAAGATATATCAGTTATCGTAATCAATGATAATAAAAGAACAGTGAATATTATCTTTATCGATAATGATAATATTAAAATAAGAGCTTTTATTTTTCTCATTATTATTGTCATCGTGTCATCACATAATCACCATCCACTGACGTCAATCCTGTTTTTCTTCATATCTGATGAATATTTTTCTTTTTCTACAAGGTTAGAATCTTTGGTGCCAATTATTTATAAGAAGTTAGGAGAAGTTATAAACTACATTTTATGAGGCACGCAGGACAGCTTAATTGTTTGTTACTTGAAGTAGTTTGAATTGACATGACATAGGCCTATACAATCTCATATGCAATCCCTTTTTTATTTCTATTGTAGACAAAAACAACAGCACTAAGTCTTGTACCGATAAGTTTTAAAAAAAAGCTGCGAGGGTAGACGGAATGTAAGGGGATTAGGGACTACGTGTAGTAGGTAGGATAGCAGGTGGGAGTCCCTGCTTATACACTTCGGGTTATCCCATGGATCAACAAAGTGATAACTTTGAAAGAATGTTGCATAACGAATGTCCAATGAATTCTTGGAACAAAAACGAAGGAGTAGGGAGAAAGAACGAGATTGCTGTATATAATACATGGGCGTAAATCCCGGGGGGGGGGGGGGGGGGATGGGGGGGATATATCCCCCCCCCCCCCCCTGAAATGGAGGAGGGGGGGGGATGGCCTGTACAATCATCCCCCCTGGGCAATTCCGCAGTTAGGTGGACATGACATGGATAAAAGAAATGTGCCTCTTTATCTTACTCTTTAATTTAGGTACCAACTAATGCCATGGATGTTCACCAATCATTAAGGTCTTTCAAATTCAGTAGATTTTATTTTTCGTATTTACTGATTTCGCGAGATCTAAAACCATCATTTAAAATGTACATGTGGGACTGGGGATGCTGAAATTCACTTAAATGCAAATTACAGTGGGTTCCTTTGAAATTTTTTCCTCAAAGTTTTGCTAATGGGTAAAAGATGGATACATTTAAATACTCCAGAAGTCATGTGACATTTTGTCAATTACAAAAGGGTGAAATGACCTGCGGAATTACTCCGGACAAATGTAACGTTACTAACCGTAACGTTACTAACCATGCTTTTGGGGGTCTAGCTAAAAAATAATTGGTCGAACCGCTAAAAAAATTTGTGTGAACATTTGTCATGATGCAATAATTAAAATTAATGCAACACTTTGTTTGAAGTGACTTGAATTTTTGCACACTTTTTGTTACAAGACATTGATTTTTTTGTCATGTTCCTTTTTTCGTAACGTTACTAACCAGCCCTTAAAGTTGCCATAGCAATTCTAATATTTCATGGATTG